>NC_057809.1:257179898-257279872 GCF_018294505.1 Triticum aestivum | reverse complement strand
ATCATGGCTAAGCACCCGAGTGGGAGGATTGCTCTCCACTCATAGTAGTTTTGTAACTTAGGCGAGTACGAGATCACGGCTAATCAGCCGAGTGGGAGGATTGCTCTCCACTCGGAGTAGTTTTGTAACGTAGGCGAGTGCGGGATCGCGTCTATGCTCCCGAGTGGGAGGATTGCTTTCCACTCGGAGTTGTTTTGTAATTTAGGCGAGTATGGGATCGCGACTATGCCCCTGAGTGGGAGCATTTCTCTCCACTCGGAGTAGTTTTGTAACTTAGGCGAGTGCGGGATCGCGGCTAAGCCCCCGAGTGGGAGGGTTGCTCTACACTCGGAGTATTTTTTGAAACTTAGGCAAATCGGATTTGTGGCTAAGCCACCCACTGGGGGATTTGAACACATATGCTTATGTGATAACAATCATTATGATACTGCGAAAACTAGGTCTTTGAGAAGAAAACTAAATGATTCTTTATTACAACTCGTTGATCCGAGTGTTTAGGTATAAAAATGGCGGAGCAGATCCACATTCCACGAACACGGCTCATCTTCTTTCTTGGAGATGTTGTAGAGGTGATACTCCATGTTGTGGAGCACCTTGGTGATGATGAAGGGGCCTTCCCAGGCCGGAGTGAGCTTTTGAGGCTGTTTCTGGTGCACTCAGAGCACAAGGTCTCCCTCTTGAACTACTCAACCTCTGACATTTCGGGCATGGAATCGACGCAGGTCTTGTTGATAGATTCTCGACCGGATCAGAGCCATTTCTCGTTTTTCCTCTAGGAGATCAACCGCGTCTTGGTGTGCATGTTCTGTTTCAGCTTCAGAGAGGAGTTCCACTCGAGCAGCATTTTGCAGCACATCACTTGGAAGCACGGCTTCGGCACCATACACCATGAACAAAGGGGTTCGATCGGTCGACCGATTGGGAGTCGTTCTCAGTCCCTATAGAACAGGTGGCAATTCAGTCACCCAAGATCCAGTAGCATGCTTGAGGTCACACATCAGTCGGGGTTTTAGTCCTTGAAGGATCAAGCCATTTGCTCTTTCTGCCTGCCCATTCGACTGCGGTTGCCCAATGGATGCGTAATCGATCCGAGTGCCTTGGGACGCGCAAAACACTCTGACCGGAATCAAAGTTGGAGCCGTTATCTATGATAATGCTGTGAGGGTTGACATATCTGAATACTAGCTCTCTGGTGAAACTAATGGTGGTACTTGAGTCGAGATTCTTGATAGGCTTGGCCTCGATCCACTTGGTGATCTTGTCGACTGCTACAAGAAAATGAGTGAAACCACTTCTGCTAGTCTTGGAAGGTCCGACCATGTCCAGTCCCCATAACACAAAAGGCCAGACCAGCGGAATATTCTTCAAGGCCGACGCAGGCTTGTGAGACATGTTTGAGTAAAACTGGCAGCCTTCACACTTGTCAACTATATCCTTAGCCATCTCATTCGCTCGCGACCAATAAAATCCCGCTCAGTATGCTTTGGCTAAGATGGTCTGAGAGGATGCGTGGTGACCACAGGTCCCCGAGTGAATCTCATTTAAGATTAGTCGACCATCTTCTGGGGAGATGCAACACTGAGCTACTCCGGTAACGCTTTCTATGTAAAGCTGTCCACTTATTACTATGAAGGCTTTGGATCGGCGGACAATATGGTGAGCCTCATCCTCATCCTCTAGGAGTTCTCGCCTGAGAAGATATGCAATATAAGGCACCGTCCAATCAGGACTGATCACCAAAACCTTCATGATCAAGTCGACTACTGTTGGAACTTCAATCTCAGTCGAATTGGTTGAACTTATCGGTTGCGGGGGGTTCCTCTGTAAAGGGGTCTTCTTGGACTGATGGGGTATGAAGATGTTCTAAGTGTCGGATTTCGGGTTTCGGCAGACCCTTAAGGTTCGAACACTGGGGTGCACGCGGAGATTAAGCCTTCTACATTTCCGTCTCGCAAAGATCTAGACTACTAAAAGAACTGCACAAGAGACACAAGGTTTATACTGGTTCGAGCCAACGTTGTGGTGTAATACCCTACTCCCGTGTGTGGTGGGTGGATTGCCTCTTGGGGCTGATGATGATGAGCAATACAAAGAAGAACAGCCTCGCGCGGGTCTGTTCTTGGATGGGGTGATGAACTGCTGGGAGGAGTTCAGCCACCTTTCTCTTTCTCTCTCTCACTCACTGCCTTACTCTTACTTGCCGGCCTTGCTATGTGGGTGGCTGGTTCTCGATCTCTCTTACCCTGGGGGTGGCTACTCCTATTTATAGAGGCCCTGGTCCTCTTCCCAAATATTTGAGCGGGAAGGGAGCCAACAATGGCGGGCTAATTTGAAGGGGGACAGCAAGTATCAACTATCCTGACAAAAGCAGTCTTCGCCTGCGCAAAGCTCTCGTGATGACGCCGTCTTGGGCTCCACGGTGACCTCCGTCTCGTAGTCCTCCTAGTCTTGGTCTCATTGCACCGAAATGGCAACCTTTGCCTGATGCCTCGGTACTCTGCGGCTGCGCTTGCCCCCTTTGCACCAAAGAGGAAAGGAGGACGCTGCGTGGGCTGGCACCCGCCTGGCGCCCTGAGTCATCATGGCTCGCGTCACGAGCACCTCGCGAGGTACCCCGCCTTGATCTCTCCGCCTCCTCGCGAGCCAGCCTGACAAGGCCGTGCCGGAGGAAGGTCCGTGTTGTCCGCCCCGCGAGGCTTGGCCCCTCGCGATGGTCTTGAGTCTTGTGTTGATGAAGATGGGCCGTGCTGGGCCCCCTTTTGAGCCACGCCGCAGGCCGCAGGCAGGCAAGTCTGGGGACCCCCCTTCCCAGAACGTCGACAGCAGCCCCCGGGCCCAAGGCGCGTTCGGACTTGGCCGTGCTGAGAGGCGAAAGGGCAAGGGTGAAGCGCCGCGGGCCCTTACAGCCTGTGGCCTTGGGCGCCGTGTGGTGGTTGATTGGACGTGGGCGTCTCCACTTCCCCATGGCGCCTCGGCAACTGAACGGATTGGACAAGTCCCTGCATGCAAAGCGGGTCATAATTACCTGCGATTGTGGGGGCCGTTGGATGGCCATCGCCAGCCATAAGTACGAGCCGGCGCACGCCCTTTCAGTTCATCCCCCCTTGCTTCTCCTTTTTCTTCATGGTCCCGTCGAGGAGGTTCTCGGCCGCCGAGAAGGGGAAGGCTTGCCGGGTTGAGCCCGCCTCTCCCGCACCCAAGCGCGGCAGAGGGCGCCCTCGCAAGAATCCTGTGGCCACCACGGTGGCTCCCCTCGGCCGTGGAGGTGATCTTCGGCACGGCGACGGGCGGATTGCTATAGCCGGGGGGCGCACTTCGGCTGCGCGTTCCCCCAGGCCGCGCGTTCGTGCTGCTGAAGTGTTGCTGGAGTTCGTCGTGTGGTCGGCGGAGCCGGCTAGCACCCGGCTCCCGCTTCCGCGCTTCCTCCTTGGCGAGCTCCCGGCCGGCGCCCCGGGCGGCCTCTGGCTCCAGGCCGACGGCTGCTGCAGCCGGGCCTCATGGATCTCCCTGGAGGTCTCCGCGGCCGGGAGCCTGTCCCTGGCCCGCGGTTGGCAGACGTTTGCCCGTGCGCGTGGCCTGATCCGTCGGTGCACCCTACACTTCAAGTTCGACGGCGACGCCACCCTCTATGTGAGGGTGTTTGGGGAAGATGGTCGCCGCACAGGGTGTTGCCCCGTGGGTGACGACCGCGGCTGGGAACCCAGCTCCGGTGATGATGGAGGGAGCAGCGCTCGCGCGGCTGGCGGCGTTCGGGGTTCCTCGAGCTTCTTCGGTTGTTCTTCAGGTGGCGACTCCTCCAGCGGTGGCCACGATCAGCCTCCATGCCATCGTATCTTCTTGCAGGGTGGCAACGTGTCTGCACGCTGCCGCGCCCTGGTGAAGCGCGAGAGGGAGTCCGCCTGAGCTCCGGAGGCAGCTCGGGCCTTCCCCGCGGGCCGGTGTGAGGCGAGCCGCGCCGGATTTGTTCTTCCTTTTCCCTTTTTCCTGTGTAACAAAGACAATAGTGCGGAGCCCTGCGGGGGCGTGTTTGGGTTATTGCTTTTAATCGTCGTTTTGCTTTCGTTATCGTTCCTTCCGGCTATGTGCCCGAGCGTGGATAGTTCCCGACCCCGGCCGTGAGGGGGGCGACCGACCCAGGCCCTTTGTTTGTGTCGCGGTGCTCGTGGGGCACGGATTGGAGGGGTGCTCCTGTAAGGGGCCCAGGTCCCGAACTCTTTGAATGACTAGGATAGGAACACTCGCGAGGGCGCTCAACTGCCCCCCCCCCCTCGCGAGGCCTTGCGCAAAAGAAATCGAGGCAGGAGAGTGAAAAGCCGAAGAATCGCAAGCCAAAGATGGCAACAACTTCAATAAAACTTCAAATGCGAACAAACAAGCCAACTGCGGAAAGCAAATGAAAAGGCCGCGTCTGGCACCTAATCTAGTCTTCGACGTCTTCTCACCAGCGCAGAGCTAAGTGCTGCCACTGGGCATGGGAGGGAGCCCTAGGGCCTGAGGCCGGCGCTCCTGAGACTCCGGGGTGTGTACAACCCCACTCATTATTACGTGAGAGTGTCACGGGCGGCGAGCTTCACAGGCGTTGGCCTTCTTCACAGGCTCCGGGCCTTTCTTCTTGGGGGAAACGAGCTTCACAGGCATTCGCCTTCTTCACAGGCTCCGGGCCTTTTCCAAAAAGGATGATCTTCACAGGCGTTCGCCTTCTTCACAGGCTCTGGGCCTTTTCCAAAGAGGATGATCTTCATAGGAGTTCGCCTTCTTCACAGGCTCTGGGCCTTTTCCAAAGAGGATGATCTTCACAGGCGTTCGCCTTGCTTCACAGGCTCCGGGCCTTTTCCAAAGCGCGATAGCTTCACAGGCACTCGCCTTGCTTCACAGGCTCCAGGCCTTTTCCAAAACGCGATAGCTTCACAGGCACTCGCCTTGCTTCACAAGCTCCGGGCCTTTTCCAAAACGCGATAGCTTCACAGGCACTCGCCTTGCTTCATAGGCTCCGGGCCTTTTCCAAAACGCGATAGCTTCACGGGCACTCGCCTTGCTTCGCAGGCTCTAGGCCTTTTCAAGGGTAGAACCTCCGGAGGTGCTGGATGTTCCATGCATTCTGGACTGGCACTCCCTCCTGAGTCTCCAAGCGCGCGGAGCCGGGCCTGGAAACATGAACAACCTTGAACGGGCCCTCCCACATGGGAGAGAGCTTGTGCAGTCCCTCCCTGGAGAGAACCCGCCTGAGCATGAGGTCTCCTACCTCGAGAGTCCTGTGACGGATGTTGCGGCAGTGATATCGCCGCAGCGCTTGCTGGTACCTTGCCGCTTGCAGCGCGGCTTCTCGGCGACGTTCCTCCCCCAGCACGAGGTCCATCCCCCGCATGGCGTCCTGCTGTGCCTCGTCGAACGCCAGGACCTGTGCGGAGCGACGTCTGACCTTGTGAGGGAGGACCGCTTCCGCTCCGTAGACCAGGAAGAACGGGGTCTCTCCAGTCGGTTTGGTCGCGGTGGTGCGGATGGACCACAGCACGGACTGAAGCCCGTCGTACCAACCTCTGCCACTGGCCTCCAGCTTCTTCTTGAACGTCCTGGTCTTGAGGCCCCTCAGGACCTCCGCGTTGGCTCGCTCGGCCTGGCCGTTGCTTCGGGTGTGCGCCACCGAGGCGTAGCATATCTACGTTCCAAGGTTGGCACAGTATGTTTTGAAGAGGTTACTGGTGAACGGCGAACCGTTGTCCGTGATGATGCGATTCGGCACCCCGAACCGGCTTACGATGCCCTTGATGAACTTGACCGCGGAACCCGCGGGAATGGTGCGGACAGCCTCTACTTCAGCCCACTTGGTGAATTTGTCCACGGCAACGTAGAGGTAGCGGTAGCCCCCTGGCGCCCAAGGAAACGGGCCCAAGATGTCCAGCCCCTAGACTTTGAATGGGCACGAAAGGGGGATAGTCTGCAAGCCTCCTGCTGGCTGATGGATCTGCTTGGCGTGGAACTGGCAGGCTTCACAAGCTTTCACTAGTTCCACGGCATCATTGAGTGCGGTGGGCCAATAAAACCCACTGCGGAACGCCTTGCCGACGAGGGTCCGCGATGATGAATGATGTCCGTAGTCTCCGCCGTGTATATCTTCCAGTAGTTCCTTCCCTTGCTCCCTGGAGATGCAGCACAGGGATACATTGCTCGGTCGCTTCTGGTAGAGCTCTCCATCTTTGATGCAGTATGCCGTGGCCTGGCGTGCCACTCGCTCCGCTTCCTCCTCCTTCTCCGGCAAGGTCCCTTGCGCTAAGTAGCTCCGGAGCTCCGTGATCCAGCATCCCTCCTGAGGTTCCATCGTCAGGAGCAGGCGCGCTCCTGAGGCCGGACCACAGGTCAGAGCTCCTGAGGCAGGTGATTGGGGGAGCTCCTCCCAGGGCTGAGTCATGTTTGATAACGTCGGCAGAGCTGAGGGCTTGAAGAGCCGTTCCTCGAAAACGCCAGGCTCCCGGGGTAACCGTCTGGACGCACGTTTGGTGATGCCGTCGGCCTCCTGATTGGTGCCACGGGGCACATGCTGCAACTACAACCCCCAGAATTGCTTTTCCATCTTGCGGACTTCCGCAAGGTAGGCTTCCATGTGCTCATCCTTCGGCTCATACACCTTGTTGGAGAAATTGACAAGGAGCTGTGAATCGCCCTTGATGGTGAGGCGTTTCACTCCCAGGGCAGCCGCAGCCTACAAGCCCGCTATTAAACCTTCATACTCCGCTATGTTGTTGGAGACCTTTTCGCCTTGTTGGAAGCATAGTTGCATGGCGTAATAGAGCTTATCCTGTGTGGGCAATATAAGCACCGCCCCAGCCCCAGCGCCATGCCTGGAGAACGCCCCATCAAAGTACATGACCCAGCCTTCTGGCGCCTCGCTTCCCGGGGATAGGGACTGATCCTCATCGGCCTTGAGGCCTGGCGCCTCCATCCACTCTGCCACAAAATCCGCCAACGCTGCTCCCTTGATGACCCTGGTCATGCTGAATTCGAGCTGAAATGCTTGCAGTTCTATGTTCCACTCAGCGACCCTTCCAGCTGAATTAGGGCTCCCGAGCACTCTTTCCAGGGGGTATGACGAGACGACCTTGATGGGGTGACCCTGAAAATAGTTCCGCAGCTTGCGCGAAGCCACCAGTAGCGCGAGGACGAGTTTCTGAGGCATGGGGTACCGTGCTCTTGCATCCCACAACACTGTGCTGACGAAGTACACTAGGTGCTCAACGAGGTGGAGTGTGTCAGTGCTGGTGGCTCCTTCCGGAGACCGTGGTGCCTCTTAAGGCAATGAGACCTCCTGAGACTGGCCATCTGGAAGGGGGGCCTCTTCCGCCTCTGGTGCGCCCCTCTGCAGCGGCTGGTCCTCCTCAGCCCCGGTGGCGGTTTCTGTAGGCCTTCCTTGTCCCTGTTCTGCCTTGTCCTGGGCTGCTGCCGTGGTTTTGATTCGGCGCTCCTCTCTAACTGCCACCAAGGCTGCGCTGGCGGAGTAGGGAGTGGCGGCGAGGTAAAGCACCAGGGGCTCCTGAGGGCGCGGAGCCACCATGACTGGTGGGTTGGTCAGGTATCTCTTGAGATCCCGGAACGCCTTGTCGGCCTCTTCAGTCCACTCGAAGGGACCCTTTTTCTTCATTAGCTGGAAGAAAGGCAAGGCTCGTTCTCCCAGCATGGAGATGAGGCGCCCTAGTGCGGTCACGCGCCCCGTGAGCTTCTGCATTTCTCTGAGGGTCTTTGGCGGGCTCATGTCTTCCACCGCCTTGACCTTCTCTGGGTTAGCCTCGATGCCACGGTGGGACACGAGGAAACCCAAGAGCTTGCCCGAGGGGACTCCGAACACACACTTCTCTGGGTTGAGCTGTAGGTTCACTGCGTTGAGGCTCGCGAAGGTTTCCTCCAAGTCCTGTATCAAGGTCCCGGCCTCCCAAGACTTTACCACAATGTCATCGACGTAAGCTTTAACATTCTTCCCGAGCTGCGGGCCCAAGGTGATGTGCATCAGCCACTGAAAGGTCGCCCTTGCGTTACGCAGCCCGAATGGCATGCACGTGTAGCAGTATACCCCACACGGGGTTAGGAAGGCCGTCTTCTCGACGTCTTCTACCGCCATCTTGATCTGGTGATACCCACAGAAGGCATCCAGGAAGCATAATAGGTCGCATTCCTCAGTGGAATCGACGATCTGGTCGATGCGGGGGAGCGGGAACGGATCTTGTGGGCATGCTTTGTTGAGGTTGGTGAAGTTGACACACATACGCTCCTTCCCACCCTTCTTTGGCACAACGACAGGGTTGGCCAACCAATCTGGGTATCGGACCTCGCGGATGACCCCAGCGGCCTCTAATTTGCGGGTCTCTTGGATGACGAAGGCCTGCTTTTCTGTGGACTGCTGCCTGGCCTTCTGCTTCACAGGGCGCACGTTGGGGCACACGTTGAGGTGATGCTCGATTACACTCCTGGGGATCCCTGCCAACTGGTCCGGCTCCCAAGAGAATACCTTCTTGTTTGCGCGCAGGAACCCGACCAGGGCCTCCTCCTGCTCGGGTTTGAGGTGGGCGCCTATGGTGAAAGTGGCGTCGGTGGACCCATCCTCATCGACAGGTATCTGCTTGGTTTCTGCCTTGTCTTGGGTGAACAACTGCTTCTTCTTGGCGGGTACAGCCCCCTTGGGCCCGGGGGTCTCCAAGTCGGCCGGCTGTGCCGACGCCGCCGTCTTGAAGGCAAGCTTGAGCGCCCGCAGTGCGTCCCCGGTGTCCCCGTCCACAGTGAGGACACCGCTGCTCCCGGGCATCTTCATGAGGTTGTACGCTGGGTGCGTCACGGCCATGAATTGGGCCAGTGCTGGGTAGCCGAGGATGGCATTGTAGGGGAGGCCGATGGGGGCGATGTCGAAGTCAACCAGCTCCGTGCGGCAGTTGTCATAGGTGCTGAAGGTCACGGGGAGCCGGATCTGCCCCAAGGAACTGGACGACTTGCCCCCGACGCCTGAGAAGGGCCGGCTGGGTTGCAGCCGTTCCAGGGGTATGCGGAGGAGGTTGAAGTCCTCGACCGAGAGCACACTAAGGCCCGCGCCGCCATCAACGAGGGTTCTGGTGACGGCCACCTGGCAGATGGTGGGGGTGCACAACATGGGGAGCACGCCCGAGCAGGCTGAGTTGGAGGGGTGGTCCTCGGGACTGAAGGTCAGGCCGGTCTCGGGCGCCGTCCGATCTGGGGGAGCCCCCTGCCGCGTGGAAGCGGCGCTGACCCGGCGGACGAACGGCTTGACGTGGTGACTTGTGGGCGGCGCCTGCGAGCCGCCCAGGAGGGCTGCGATGACCGGGGGTGTTGGTGTAGCGCGATGGGACGGTGCAGGAGAGCCCCCTGCGGCGCGGACGAGCTCGGCGACGCGGACGAGCCATTGCCCATAGACGTCGTCAGCGGGGCGGCAGCGCAGGAGTTCGTTTGCCGCGATGAGTGCAGCCCGAGCCTCCATGGGCGCGCTAAGCGCGCGGGGCGAAGATCCAGCTGGTGCGAGCGATGGAGTAGCGGTGCGGCCGTCTTGCCGCGCGGATGGATGCTGAGACGACGCTTGCTGCTCGCCCCCCGCCGGGCCAGTGGCGGCGTTGATGGCAGGTGACGGGAAACGATGAGGACGTCCGCCGACGGGTGCCGTCTGGGCGACGCGGGGAGCGATGGCGGCCCAGCACTTGGCGCGGACCCGACGAGCGTCGAACATGGACGCGACGGTCAGAGGCGAACGGTGCGGTGGAAGATGAACTCCGGCGCACCCCTACCTGGCCCGCCAAATGTCGGATTTTGGGTTCCGGCAGACCCTTAAGGTTCGAACACTGGGTGCGCACAGAGATTACGCCTTCTACCTCTCCGTCTCGCAAAGATCTAGACTTCTGAAAGAACTGCACAAGAGACACAAGGTTTATACTGGTTCGGGCCACCGTTGTGGTGTAATACCCTACTCCAGTGTGTGGTGGGTGGATTGCCTCTTGGGGCTGATGATGATGAGCAATACAAAGAAGAACAGCCTCGCGAGGGTCTGTTCTTGGATGGGGCGATGAACTGCTGGGAGGAGTTCAACCACCTTTCTCTTTCTCTCTCTCACTCACTGCCTTACTCTTACTTGCCGGCCTTGCTATGTGGGTCGCTGGTTCTCAATCTCTCTTACCCTGGGGGTGGCTAGTCCTATTTATAGAGGCCCTGGTCCTCTTCCAAAATATTTGGGCGGGAAGGGAGCCAACAATGGCAGGCTAATTTGAAGGGGGACAACAAGTATCAACTATCCTGACAAAAGCAGTCTTCGCCTGCGGAAAGCTCTGGTGATGACGCCGTCTTGGGCTCCACGGTGACCTCCATCTCTTAGTCCTCCTGGTCTTGGTCTCGTTGCACCAAAATGGCAACCTTTTCCTGATGTCTCGGTACTCCGTGGCTGTGCTTGCCCCCTTTGCACCAAAGAGGAAAGGAGGACACTGCGCGGGCTGGCATCCGCCTGGCGCCCTGAGTCGTCATGGCTCGCGTCACGGGCACCTCGTGAGGTACCCCGCCTTGATCTCTCCGCCTCCTCGCGAGCCAGCCTGACGAGGCCGTGCTAGAGGAAGGTCCGTGTCGTCCGCCCGGCGAGGCTTGGCCCCTCGCGAGGGTCTTGAGTCTTGTGTTGATGAAGATGGGCCGTGCTGGGCCCCCTTTTGAGCCACGCCGCAGGCCGCAGGCAGGCAAGTCTGGGGACCCCCGTTCCCAGAATGCCGACACTAAGAACACATCACTAGGAATTAGTTTTCGAGTGGAACCCAGCTTCGCCAGATCTTCAGCCGCTGCATTCTTGATTTGGGGTATGTGGTGGAGCTCTAACCCCTCGAACTTCTTCTCTAGTTTCCTCACTGCATTGCAGTAACTAGTCATAGTAGGGCTCCTGATATGCAACTCCTTCATCACTTGATTGAGCACCTAGTCTAGGTCGCCGTAGACCATTAGGCGACGGACGCCGAGTGAGATGGCCATATGCAACCCATACAGAAGTGCTTCATACTTAGTTTCATTGTTCGAAGAATCAAAGTGAATCTAGAGGACATAACTAAGCTTGTCGCCTCTTGGGGATACCAAGACCGCTCCAGCCCCAGAGCCATTCAACATTTTGGA
Source organism: Triticum aestivum (assembly GCF_018294505.1). Classification (NCBI taxonomy): domain Eukaryota; kingdom Viridiplantae; phylum Streptophyta; class Magnoliopsida; order Poales; family Poaceae; genus Triticum; species Triticum aestivum. Next base: position 257,268,745 of record NC_057809.1, on the reverse strand, counting down.
TCCATCAAAGAACATATTCCAATGTTCCAAGTGAATCTGAGTTGGTTGCCGCTGTTCTATCCATTCGGCCAGGAAATCTGCTATTGCCTGAGACTTGATCGCCTTTTTGCCTCAAACTTGATATCCAAAGGGAGGAGTTCAATCGCCCACTTGGCCACTCGATCGGTTGCATCTCGATTGTTCAATATTTCTGATAACAGAGCGTTGCCGACGACTGAAATCGAGTGGTATGCGAAGTAATGTGCAACTTTCTTCATGGTCAGATAAATCTCGTAGACAAGCTTCTGGTAGTGCGGATACCATTGCTTGGACGGGGTCAAGACTTCAGAGATATAGTACACTGGGCGCTGAACTTTATACACTTTGCCTTCTTCCTCCCGCTCAATCGTGAACACTGTGCTGACAACTTGTCCCGTGGCTGCAATATATAGCGGTAGAGGCTCTTTGCTGACTGGGGCAGCAAGCACCAGCTAGGTGGAAAGCAGGGCTTTGAGCTCTAGAAACGCTGCTTCAGCTTCATGATTCCATTCGAACTTGTTAGACTCCTTCCTCAGTCGGCAAAGAGGCAATGCCTTTTCACCGAGGCGCGAGATGAATCGACTTAGTGCATCCAAACAACCAGTAAGCTTCTGCACATCATGCACATGCACATGATGTTTCATTCGGAGAATTGCTCCAATATTCTCTGGGTTTGTGTCGATTCCTCATTCGGAAACAAGAAAACCTAGTAACTTTCAGCCTAGGACTCTGAATATGCATTTTGACGGATTGAGCTTGATGTCAAATCTTCTTAAGTTGGTGAATGTTTCGGCGAGGTCAGTCAACAGGTTGGAACCTTTACGTGACTTGACCACAATATCATCCATGTATGCTTCCACATTCCGACTGATTTGAGTGAGCATGCACTTCTCAATCATGTGCATGAATGTGACGTCAGCATTCTTAACACCGAAGGGCATGGTGACATAACAAAAGCACCCAAATGGGGTGATGAAGGTTGTTTTTATTTCATCGGGTCCATACAATTGGATCTCATGGTACCCAGAATACGCATCCAAAAAGGACAAACGCTCACACCCAATAGTTGAGTCGACGATCTAGTAGATGCGGGGGAGAGGGAAATGATCTTTCGGGCAGGCTTGATTGATGTGCTTGAAAATGATACACATACGAAGTGAGTCATCTTTCTAGGGGACCATGACAACATTGGCGAGCTGCCAGGAAACGTGCTACATCTTCGCCAATTACTTTCCTCTTCTCCACGGCGGACCGACAGAGATGTTCTTTGACAGGTTTTACTTTTGAGTCAACGCGCAAATGGTGCTCAGCCTATTCCCTGGGTACACCACGCATGTCAGATGGTTCCGATGCGAAGGTGTCCGAGTTCTCACGGAGGAACTGGATGAGCGCTTCTTCCTATTTGCAGTTGAGTGTTCTCGAGATGTGGGTCAGAGCGACATTAGGATCTGTCGGGTGAATATGAACATGCTTTGTCTCACCGGCCGACTGAAATTAAAGCAGGCTTCTTGGCTCGCAACAAATCACTCGGGTCCGTGTTTTTGTTGTATTCTTCCATCTCAACTGTTGCCATCTGCTGATCGGTAATTTTTGAACCCTTCTAGAGGCACTCTTCTGCTCTTTGTCGATTTCCTGTGACTGCGATCACACCTCTGGGACCAGGCATCTTCAGCTTGAGGTATACGTAACACGGTCGATCCATGAAACAAGCATATGTAGGAATACCCAGAATTGCATGGTAAGAACTTTGAAAATTGACCACCTCAAATGTCAACTTCTCCTTGCGGTAATTCTTTGAATCACCGAAATCCACATCAAGAGTAATATGACAGAGTGAGTCTACTTTCTTTCCTGGGATGACTCCGTGAAACCGCATATTACTCTCACTAAGCTTGGACATCGGAATGCCCATCCCTCTGAGGGTCTCAGCATACAGAATGTTCAATCCACTACCGCCATCCATCAGGACCTTGGCTAGTCGGGTGCCCCCAATGACTGGGTTGACTATCAATGCTTGCCGCCCAGGGGTAGCAACATGCATTGGGTGATCAGACTGGTCGAATGTTATGGGAATTTTTGACCACTTCAAATATGTCGGAGTTGCCGAAGCAACCATGTTCACTTCTCTATATATTGATGACTTTCAGTCGACTTTTGCTCTCGCTGTCAGCAAAAATCACTAAAGTAGCATTGACATTGGGGTTACCATCATCTTCCTCTTTATCCTCATCCTTATCAGATTCTTTCTCCTTCTCACTGGGCTGACCTTCTCAGAAACTCTGAAACAAATGTCGACACTGTTGGGTGGTGTGTTTGGGCAGAATAAGGTTACCCTCTGCATCTGTTTTGGTGTGTATTTTGCAGGGAAAATCAACAAGATCATTTCCTGCCTGATCTTTCACTTTTTAGGGGATCCATGGCCCTTTAGGCTTCCCCATGAACTTCCCTCGATTCAAAGTTGTTGCTTCAGCAGGACCCGCAGGTTCAGCCTTGCTCTCTGCTTCCGACTGGAATTTCCTCCTCCGGTGTCTTGGGCGACTGGTTTGGTCTTGCCACTATGGAGTCAGTCTTTCTCTTCGTCGTTGGCATACAGAGTGGCTATTTCCATCAGTCGGGCCAGGGACATGTCACCTGATCGACCGAATGTCAGGTTGAGCTCTCTGTACCGAACGCTTTCTTTGAATGCGCAAATTGCTTGGTGCTCTGATACATTTACTACAGTATGATGAAGAGTAGTCCATATCTAGATGAAGTTTCTCAAAGTCTCATTCTGCTTCTGTGCGTAGTTCTGTAATTTAGTTAGTCCGGCAGGCTGCTTGCAGGTGCCCTCAAATGTGTTGATAAACACTCAGGCCAATTCTTCCCAACTAAAAATACTTCCAGGGGCCAACTGATTCAACCAAGCACTATCTGAACCTTGAAGCATCAGAGGGAGGTGCTTCATGGCTACATCATCGTTGCCTCCACCAATCTGCACTACCACTCGGTAATCTTCCAACCAAGTGTCGGGCTTCGACTCATCGGTGAACTTACTCACGCCCGTTGCCAATCTGAAGTTGGGAGGGATCTCTGCAGCACGGATGGATCTGCTGAAACATCATGGCCCAAAAACATGCACTTGACTTCCACTCGGATGGTTTCTGTCTTGTCCTTCTGTATGTGCTCGGCCCCTGTCGAGTAGACCTTGTACCAGAAGAGATCTCGCATCAAAACCAGGCTCTCTGGGGACGATTGGAACCCTCCACTCATCACCGTATGGGCGCCTGTCATCATATCATCGGGGCGCGTACGACCCACCCTTCAGAGGGGGTGTAGGCACTCGATGGTGGTCATCGCAGGCGTACCGGTGATCATACTGTCCGTGGCCTCGATCCAGGTACTGTCCTGGCGGTGCCCTTGATTGTCATGCCGCGGGGGCGATCTTGGGCTATGTGTCGACTGAACTGTGTCCGCAACCACAGATCTACTATGGATCCTGTTACGCGACTAAGAATCAGCTGAGTTCTGTTCACCTGCCGCTTAGAGCAGTGCACGAATCTGCAGCAAACCTCTACCAGCCTTTGAACAGGACAGCTGAATTGACTCTGCTATGAGTTATAGCTACAAGATTCTAGATTGGTGTATGATATACCTGAGGTTCAGGCGGAAACAATTGTCGATGACGTCAATTGGATTCAGGGATCTGACAACGGGCACGTTCGTCGAGTGAATCTTGGAGATTCTCCAGTCGCGCGCGCTCAGCCAAGTTAGCTAGACGCACAGCCTCCAAGGCCCGAGCCTCGGAGGTCTCCCCAATAATGGGGGTGTGGAGCGCCTCCATGTGGCGACGATGCAGCTCGTCCCTCTGCTCTGAAGTCAGGGTTTCATGATGATATTCGTCGTGACCATGTGATGGGCCGCTGCCCCCACCGCCACCGTGATGGAACCGAGGTGGGCTGCACGGCGTGTCGACCATGAGGACTTCTGCCGTAGGGTCCACACTCGGAAAGAGTCTCCGCGGAACCAGTCGAATGGTCCATAGAGATATTCGTCGGGCTCGAGTGCCGTGATTTGAGGGGTGGCTGGCTATCGAGCCACCGCATGCCTCACCCACTGTTGGAGCCGCGACTGGCCGGATGGCTTGCGGTGGCATACGGCAAGGAGAGTGGATGACATGGGAGCCGACCGATATTGGGTTGATGGCTGCCGCAGGAGGACGCCGCGGGCACTCACGCGAAAGTGCGTCGCCCCGCGGACAGGAAGGGCCTCGAAGTTGAGTGGGGCCTCTTGGGGCCAGGCGGAGTCGTCGGCAATGAAAACGAGTGCACTGATACAGATCTCGCGGCCCAAAGCCAAACCACCACCAGAAACCATGTTGAAGGAGATCGGAAAAACTACAACCTCGCCGGAAGTCGCGAAGAAACCTGCCCCACGGTGGGCGCCAATTGTCGTGGGAGTAAGTCTGACAGTAAGAACAGGCGGTATGTAGGAGGCAAGGTCCTAACTATAGCGAGGTTGTGCACGCAAGGTTTACGAGTTCATGCCCTTCTCGGAGGAAGTAAGAGCCCTATGTCTCGGTGCCCGGAGGCTTGGTCGACTGGATATGCATGAAAGTTACAGGGGGTGTGAACCGTTGTGCCAGAGGAGGGGGTGGCTTATATAGAGTGCGCCAGGCCCCTCCAGCCCTCAGTTACATAGGGTTTGATGTACATTAAGACAGGGCGTTACTGGTAATGCTAGATATAAAGGACTATAAATGATCTTTAATACTACGGAGTGAATGCCTGACCGTTGCCATCCTGGGGTGGCTTTAGATCTGCTGTTCTCCGAGTGATTCTTCGTATGGTCGAATGTCTGTATCTTGCTCGAGTGGAATTGGGATATCCAAGTTTTATATTTGGTTGAGTGGATTGCACTCCAATGTGATTTCAGACGGTATCTTCTTTTGTCTCTTGAATGTACTTGACTTTAGGGCAGTGTCCTTGGGTAGGGCTTCTAGGACAGGCCTATGACCCTACCCTAGGTACATATCATCGTCAGTACCCCCGATCCAGGAACACTGACAGTGCACCCCCGTAGGGGGGTATATCTATTTGAATAGCCGTATCCATGGTATTGGACTCTCAGACTTGTATCCCGATCGATACAACTAGAACTGGATGTTGAGGCATGATATGGATATAATGGCTCTAGGATTGCTTTCTCACAGAGATTCAAGAAAGGATCTCTGGGCGTGGATGCTATAACATACTTATTACTTATGATATGTTACTCTTATCTCCTCTGATGCTACAAGATGCTTGAAGATGCTAGTCTTTCGATGTGCTAGGTTTTCCCTTCTCTTTTGGCATTTCTGCAGTCTAGTCCATAGATACAACCCCATTCCTTTGATACTGGTGCATACTTATCATAGATCTGATGTAAGTATTGCGAGTACTTCGGATGAGTACTCATGATTGCTTTGCCACCTCTTTTCCCGCCACCTCTTTTCCCCCTATCCGATTATTGCGATCAAATGAAGGATCCTAGGAGCCAAATGCCACCACCAACGACTACTAGTACCCCAAGGGTGCCTACTACTACGTGGAGGCTGTCGATGACCAGGAGTAGTTAGGAGACTCCCATGCAATAGGCATTGCCTTTTCCATCATTGTTGTTGTTGCTGTTGTTGTTTGTGCTAGCCTTCTTAAGGCAGACTTGTTTAGCTATGTCTGTACTCAGATATTGTTACTTTCGCCGACTCTTGTGAATTTGAGCTTATGTACTCGAGCCCTTGAGGCCCCTGGATTGTAATATAAAGCTTGTATGACTTTAATTTGTGTCTAGAGTTGTGTTGTGTTATCTTCCCGTGAGTCTTTGATCTTGATCATGTGCATTTGCATGTATGATAAGTGCACGATTAAGTCATGGCGTCACAAGTTGGTATCAGAGCCTACTTCCTGGAGGTAGCCCCCTTTCCAACTCCTTGGATGAACTTGAGTCTAGTCTTTGGAAACTTTGTACTAACATTGTTGTGTGGCTTACGAACCCACATCACAATTAGGCAGTGTTAGGATCTTCTATTCCTCGTCCTTGCTCTGGGATTCTGATCTCTCTTCTATTTGGTTTAAATATTTTACTAACTCTAACTCTAGGATCTCGTAACTACTTCCTCCCGGAGAGCCCCTTCATTTTAGATGATCGTCTGCTTCACCAGAAGATTCTGAAGATACTCTTTGGTGTTTCCTGAGGCCCTTGTGCCCACCGCATTTGCAACTCCCCACCACCAACAAGTCCCTATGGATAACTGCATACACTTGCCATTCATACAATCATTACTCATGGACCTTGTTATTACAAGATACCCCAAAATTATCTCCGTTGTATCGAGAATCCTTTATGCCTACTGCCTTGCAGTTCCTTGTCTCGCGAATACCCCTACGTATAATTCTTCACAATTATCGAGGATTTGTTCATCCCCAATTATTCACGTGTTTCACAAAATTCTTCGAAATGCTATTTAGATCTTTCGAAATCCTCAGTAGCCTATTGCCCCTGATCTTCCTTACCTGCTTGCATTATGGTTAATTCCATATGTCTAGCAGTATTCATTAAAATCTTCTACGATTATCATTTTGATCCTATTAATTCAACATTTGTGCGAATACTCGCAATCATCAATAGATCATTAGAAATTATCCTTTCGGCTGGGAAGTCATTTTAAACATGAGTTGGCTCTTGACAAATCAATACTTGAGTGATTGCCCATCTAATTATAGTCAACTTACTCAATTTCTAATTAAGGCATCTGCTACTGATTCCCCGATTCCGAAATCGCAATCCCCTTGTATTTAAGCTTTGAATTATTTCGATGATTCCTTAACCTGATACAATTGCATTCTTTTCTCTTCTGGTTGAGCATTGATGCTCACATTAGAAGCCTTGTGGATCACCAGGTTCTTTGTTGGATTTTTATCTGACAACGTCCTTTATATTCAATAACCTTGTGAGCCTATCGTCGGATACGTAATGCCTTTGGTAAATTGTATTCTCTGCTTTGTCAACCATGCTCTGCTTCCGAGCTTGTGTTATTTACTCTTGAAGTGTGTGGTATATGTTCCTAAGGTGACCCGATTGGTTGGACCTATGCCTTCCCTAATCCGTGTGAACCCGATAATTTTCATGGGTCATACTCCTCTAGTAATTGACCAGGTTGTTCTTCACATTTAAATATTTTTAATAGAGCAGTGAACGAAAGGTTATGCATTGGAGAAGTGGGAGTCTACCTTGAACTTTATGTTCATGCCCATGGACACTAGGTAGATTTTTGCATGGAAGCTTCTCTTGAAATTAAGTGTCCCCTTGGTATAAGTTCATCTTATATCTGGGATTTGGTCTTTTGCAATCATGGTTCTCACCATACTGTCCTTCTTTGATCCCATTTCACGGACGAGTTAAAGTACTTTCCTTGTGCAGACCAATACGCTTGCCCAACCTGTATTTTGATCTACCTTCGAGTATTACCCCCTGGTATCTTGACGATATCACGCCATTGCACTACATCTCATGAATATCTGATGAACTAGTACCTTTCCCTGTCATAGTCACTCCACGGGTTGTAGGTTGTATTCAACCGAGAACACCGATTAGTGAATCAAATCAACACCGTGATTCAGTAGTCCTAGTACTTTGTTGTTGTAAAGTTCAATTCTCCATCATGTCATTCCTAGCCCGATCAGCTACATCATTATCATGATAATTTTAACTGTGCTACCTGGTCCTTCTTCTCGGAGCACAAGTTTCAATGATGACCTAATCTTACGTCGATCTTCCTCATCATGTCATTTCACCTTGAATAGCAAGCTTGATTCTGAATTTGTGTCTATCTGTGGTGCCGATAACCTTTCGCTTCATCATTCCTTTTGCCTGATGTCATCATTGATCGATTACATCTTCGTGAAACCTCTTGACAAAAGGTGTCGTAATCATCAACAATATTTTGACTTCTTCCAGGAAATCAATCAAATTCATGATGAGAAATACCATCCTTGCACCTCAATGATTTGTGTCAACATCAACAACATTCTTGCTTTCCGTCCAAGGCTCCAACACAAAACTTGTTCTTGTTTTGTATTGTACCTTGAGTTCCTTGCTATCCAACTTATTTTATGCTCTAACTTGGAGTATTACCATCTTTTATGTCAAGAATGTTGTGAGAACTTCGCCACCTCATAAGTATTCTTGATTTAGTGATACTTATCGCCATGTCCGTCCATATCTTGGTCCCCATGTTATTTCTAACTGGAATACCGACAATTGAATTATGATATGTGAATTCAAATTCTATAGCAACCCTATTGCTTTGAAGTGAATGGTCGATGGTTTCATTCTAGGTCTTTTGGTTATTGAATCAGCATTCTAACATCGATCGTGCTACTTGGTCCATATTTCCAGGTGCATTTTTGTTCAATGTTTAATTGCGGATGTTCTTCTCGAACATACTTAATTATATAATTTGGTGTGTCCAATGCTATCACCTTGTTCACTTAATTGTGGAAATCCATGTGTGTGGTAATCTCGATGAATTGTTGCTGAGCCCGTCGGCCACATCCTCATCTTCCTTACTGAAATTGTATGACTTATTTTATAAGTGGTTTCAATGGATAATTTGTGTATCCAAAGTCTAACCTATACCTGATGACCATGTCAATGCTATCTCGGAGCATGACTGTGGTACTCAAACATCAACAAGAACATTGGAAGCATAATGCTAAATGTTTCTTAATCAATTATACAAACACCATTGTATGAGGAACATCATGAGTTTCTTCACCCCTTTCCCCAGGTGGTTATCTACTTGTAGTCCTGTCATGATTATCCCACTCTGCTTGCTCGCCGGAGGAGATACCCCCAATACTCGTGTATACACATTTTCCTTTCCATTCTTCTATTCAAATCTGATAATCACTTTTTCCTTTCCATTGGTTTGTTTAACCATCATTGTGATCTATATGATATCAGCAGTAATAAATCCTTGCTTAAGTAAGCACCTCCGTGTACAACTCTGTTAGTAAGACCTTGTTACTCCTATTGAAGACATTTCGGTAACCACCGATGTTTCGTGGGAAACCAAGGCCACCTATGGGACCAAGAGTCCCTTGCTGGTTTGGCGGGGGGATGGCACATTGCACAAAGAACAGAGGAGCGTCGAACAACATGGCAGAGATCACACAGGCAGTCTTTACCCAGGTTCGGGCCGTCCTGAGGAGTAAAACCCTACTCCTGCTTTGGTGGATTGATGGTGGAAAAAATGGTGGTGAGCGGAACACACTTTGCCCGGCAGGGTTGCCTCAGGGCGAAAACGGCTATGCACGTATGAATGTCTGAAGTGTTGTATTTGCTAACCCTTTCTACGGTTGCCTTGGGCCTCCTTTTATAGACAAAGGGGTCACCACAGTGGCAAATCAGTCATTATGCACCGATTAGATAGAAAATAGTGCTATCATACCTAACTCTGCAGGCTAATAGAGCGCATAAAATGCGCTGCTCAACGTCACATTGTTGCTTGCCCGGTAGACCCCGCGGAGCTGTTTTGCCAACTTCGCGCCTGCTCGCTCGACACGTTACAGGACGGGGGTCACTTGTAGGTATTTCCTGTAGAAAGTGGCTGCCATGTGGCGAATGGCTGCTGCTTAGTCACTTTGCGGCTTGACACCGCACTAGTAGATGACTTGCATCGTGATGAGGTGGTGCGGTGAGTTGGTTCTGCTTTCGTATGCCTTGGCTGGCCTGCCGGGGCGACCAGGAGGCTTGCTTCCTGGGGCGACTCTGTCCTTGCCAGGCTTGCCTACCCGGCAAGGGAGGCTTCTCTCTTGGCAGTATCTTGCTTCTCTGGCTTTGTCTTGGTCCTCTTAAGCTCCATGTTGGTCCCTTGAAGAATTGATCTCTTATGCCTTGCTCTGATCTTGGTGTTGTGATCTTGTTCTCGTGCCTGTGCATAGTCTAGGCAACAGACCCAGGGTTTGTTGCACCGACATAAGCCACCGGGCCTGTCCCAAACGCACTGCTGGGCGTCATCGGGGTAGGCCCTAATAAGTGGATAGGCAGGGGCGTGGAATTGGCTGGCCCCTTGAGATCTTCTTTGCGTCTTCATTAATCTTGATTCCGGGTCAGTTTCCGGTTTTCCCGGGTGTTGTGTAAAGCTAATCGTCGTGGGGACATTGTTGTAATGGCCCGTGAATGGCTTTAACGCACGGGGTAGAAACTGCTAATTCACTCTTCCCACCACGCCCTTATCCTAAGCCACGTATGTTGCATGCATTGTGCGGGGTAGGTAATGGAGGCGCGTGGTGTGGGAGAGCATCAAGGCGGGAGACCAGTCTTCTCGAATTGGTGGAGAAGGGCAGCGGTCGCCCGTTGAGGGATCGACCCTCTTTCCTGTCCCGCCTATAAAAGGAGAGGCAGGGAGGGGCGGAAGCACTCATCCTTGCATCCCTTCTCCTTCATCCTCTGCTTTCTGCTTGTTATGCTAAGAGGAGGGGCCTGGGGCCGGGCCCTAGGTGGTAGCTTGAGGTCGGCAACACTGAATGCTTGTGTTGTCACTTGGGGAGTGAGTCTGGTCCAGGCATAGAGAAGACGCGGCGGACGAGTCGTCCGTGGCGTGGGAGATACCTAGCCCCCCTTTGTGGGGGAGTGCTTGTCCCTTTTGTCACAGTCGGTCGTCCGTTAAATGAAGCGGTATCTTTCCCTGAGCCACTGCCGCTTGTTAGTCTAGCAACCAGGCCTTCGGCGCCCTTGACATCCATCCGGGAAGCGGGACTGGGGATCATTGGTGATCATATCATTGCCCCTTCCGGAGGCCCCGACAATGATGTTGATGGGAGGCGCGCCTTACGGTCCGCCAAGGTGGGAAGCGGCGCGCCCCGAGCTCCCTAGCCGTCTTGGCCTTCGGCTGCTTCTCCGGAGAAGGCGTCGGGCTGGGGTCCTGGTGCTTCTCCGGAGTGGTGTTGTGGGAGAGAAAATGAGGGAAGACGGAGTAGGCGGGTGGCAGGGCGTCGGGTGAGAGTATGATGGCGCTGATCCCTTCGCCTCCTACTGGCGTCCCGCCGCCTCGTCTTTCCACTCTTCCCCTGCCTCCCCGACACTATCATCATGAGCCTCTTTGGGTGATAGCCGGGGAGGGATGTTCCCTTGGTGCCTTCGCCTCCCCTCCATCAGTCTTTCGACTGAGATTTGGTTGATGACTCCACCAGTGCCCAAGCCGGGGCTTCTTGCTAGTCCTAGAGGTGGTGACTAGGGCATTGCCGCGCTTCTCTCTGTGCCCCTCCATCACAGCCTCGCCACTCCCGATCTTGTCAGGTCGCTCACGGCAGGCCTTTGCAGGACCAGGATGGGCTCTTGCTTGGGTGCTTCTTCAGTCCTCTCGTCTTCCCACCGCAATACCTGGCGGAGGGAAAATGAAAAGAGGAGATTACGAGGCACTTATATTTTTTCAATCTTAAATCTATAGGCACTTGCCAAATTTTAGTTCAAAAATTGTAATCTCTCGTGTCCATGTTTGTGTCCTGTAAGGTCTATACTTGTTTGATTAGCATATCAATGAAAAAGATGAACCTTGCCGGGAACTCGTGCATGTATATGTCCATGTAGAGGTGGAATGCCTCTATATCTGTAAATAAATGAGTTTACTCGGGCAGGCTATCTTGTCGGTACCCTCTATTTTATTGTCGGGGACTAAGCCTGCCATGCATAAATTGCGATGACGGGCTAGCCCCCCGCCAATCATTTTTCATCAAATGACACTGTGACCATCCTAACCGAAGCAACGTTCGAGTCAAGGAATGGGAGCACCTAAGTTTCAAAAAGAGGCGAGGTTTTCCTATGCACAAGTATTTTCTTGCAAAACATGTATGGACAGGAGATATAAATTATTTGTTTGGCTTGCTGGAGATCGCAGTGCTGGTTCATCTTTCCATCTCTTTTTACAGGCCAAGTTCTTCGGCAGGAACCTGTAAGCTTTATGCAGATGGAAATGATGTAGGATGCGATCTTATCTATATGCATATGCAGGGGCATTGAAATGCTTATGCATGCATGAAAGTTGTCGGGGGCCCCAACGCTTCATTCATTTTCTCTGTTGCTCAGGGTCTGCGCCTGGCTTTGCACAATGGGTTACATGCAACTAAGGCAAGGCCTCTACAAAATGGTGGCTGCTGGACGGGGCCCAACAGCTGCGCCTTATGGGTAGAACTTGTGGCGATGCTCAAAATTCCATGAGTTTTGCAATTGCATGACATCTCCGGTCTCTAGACGGACCGAGCCAGGTCTGGTGTCTCAAACTACCCAGTAAGGGCCTTCCCACTTTGGCGTCAACTTGTTTGTAGCCTTGGCGTGCTGAACGCGCCTAAGGACAAGGTCCCTTTCCTCAAAACACCGGGCATGAACCCCTGCGGCTGTGGTAGCGACGCAGGGCTTGCCGATAGCATGCAGCACGCGTAGCAGCCCGGAGACGGTTCTCCTCGAGAAGCACAGCGTCGTCACACCTGTGTTGTTCCTGTGCTACTTTATCATAGGCAAGTACTCGAGGAGACCAGTAAATGAGTTCCGCGCGGATAACTGCTTCTACCCCATAAACTAGGGAGAAGGGAGTTTGCCAGGTAGATCGATTTGGTGTCGTTCTGAGGGACCAAAGAACTACCGGAAGCTCATCGATCCATCGCCTACCGCACTTCTGCAACGTATCAAATTTTCTTGTTGAGTCCTCGCAGCACTTCAGCATTCACCCTCTCAGCTTGTCCATTGCTTCTGGGATGTGCAACAGAGACAAATGAGATCTTGCTTCTGAGGGTATGACCATATTGCATAAAGGCGCGACTCGTGAACTGGGTGCCATTATTGGTGATGATCCGTGCAGGGACCCCGAAACGGCACACCAATTCTTTCAAAAACTTTATAGCTTACTGAGCAGTCACCTTTTTCACGGCAGCTACTTCCGACCACTTTGTAAACTTGTTGATAGCAACGAAGAAGAATTCAAAGCCCCTGGCAGCTCAGGGGAAAGGGCTGAAGATATCGAGCCCCTAGACCAAAAACAGCCATGACAAAGGGATTGTCTAAAGATCTTGTGTGGGCAGATGGATGTTCTTGGAATGGAACTGGCAGGCTTCCCACTTAGTGACTAGCTCGACCGCATCTTGGAGGGTTGTGGGCCAATATAATCCTGGCCACAATGCTTTCCCAACTAATGCCCTTGATCCAATGTGGGAGTCGCACATGCCTTTGTGTATCTCAGCCAGTAGTTCCTTTCCTTCTTCCCGGTAGATGCACTTCACTTTCACACCGTTGGGCCTCCTTCTATGTAGAGTGTCATCAACAAACTGATACATACTGGCCCTCCGGGCTACTATTTCAGCTTCATCTTGCTCATCGGAAAGTTCTCTAGTTTGGAGAAATGGACTATGTGCCTTGCCCAAGTTGGAGCCAGGGCTCATCAACGAGGACTAGCAGGACCTCCTCATCTACAGGAGTGCATTTCTCGACCGCGGGGACCAGTGGCCCGGCAGGAGAGTGCAGCTCGAAAGACGATGAAGAGTTTCCGGTAGGGTCCCTACCAGGAGCCCCGAGAGGCTCTACCGAGAGAGGCATACTGGAGTCCTGCTTCCTCCTCTTTCTGGTCATTGTTGTCGGGGATACGGAGGGCTGCGTAAGATGGAGAACAAAACTTCTTGGTTCCACAGGAACCTTTTGCATAGCACACTTTGACAAATGATCTGTTATGTTGTTTTTTGCATAGGGTACGTGATTTGTTTTTAATCCGTCAAAGTTTTGCTATAATCTTCTCACTTCCTCAACATATGCCTCCATCAATGGACTTTGGTAATCCTTGTTGACTTGTCTCACCACAAGCTGTGAATCCCCTGGAATGATCAACTTCTTGATTCCCAATTTTGTTGCAACCTGAGCCCGGCAAGGAGCCCTTCATACTCTGATGTATTGTTGGTTGCCTCCTCCCAAGGAAAGTGCATCTGGACGACGTACTTCAAGTGCTCCCTAGTGGGGTCAACGAGAAGCATGCCAGCCCCTACACCTTGTAGGGACAATGCTCCATCAAAATACATAATCCATTCTTGGGGCGCTTCCTTGCCGGGGATAACTTCTTCCGGCACTTCCTCATTAGGGGTTGGTGTCCATTCTGCAATAAACTCTGCCAATGCCCTGCTCTGAATTGTAGATGTGCTCTCAAACTTCAGGCTAAAAGCTGGATAACTCCAATGCCCACTCCACTATTCTGCTAGTAGCCTATGGGTCTCGGAGTATCCTTTGCAACGAGAAGCGGGTGACAATCGTGATCTCATGGGCTTGGAAGTAGTGGCGCAGTTTCCTTGAGGCCATGACGAAGCCAAAAATCAACTTTTGCACACCAGAGTACCTCGATCGAGCCCCATGTAACAGGGAACTGAAAAAATACACTGGGCGTTGCACCACTTTCTTCCTTGCCGCGTCCTTGGGGTTGCCCTGTTGTCGTGCTCTTCTTTGTCCTGATCCCCATCCGGCCCTGTCGGGCCCTGCTCACTCTCTGACTCCTCTACTTCCCACTGTGCTACTAGGGCTACACCGACCACATGATTAGTTGCCGCTAAATACACAACGGCTCTTGCGGTTTAGGGGCAACCAAAGTGGGCACAGAGGACAAGTAGGTCTTCAACTCTTGTAAAGCTGCGTTGATTGCAGCTTGAAGCTACTTCGGTATTTCACAAAGAGGAAGGGATGATGCAGCACAGCGATGGTAGGTATTTCCCTCAGTGATGAAACCAAGGTTATGGAACCAGTAGGAGAACCAAGAAACAAGACATAAACGGCACCTGCACACAAATAACAAATACTCGCAACCCGACATATTAAAGGGGTTGTCAATCCCTTTTGGGTAACGGCACCAGAAACTGGCAAACAGATGTGAATAAATTGTAGTAGATTGACAGATTGAACGCCAAAAAAATAAATAAGAATAAATTGCAGCAAGGTATTTTTATTTTTTGTTTAATAGATCTAAAAATAAACGCAAAGGAAAATAGATCGCAATGGAAAATAATATGAGAAAGAGATCCGGGGACCGTAGGTTTCACTATTGGCTTCTCTCGAGAAAAATAGCAAATGGTGGTAAACGAATTACTGTTGGGCAATTGATAGAACTTCAAATAATCATGACGATATCTAGGCAATGATCATTCTATAGGCATCACGTCCAAGATTTGTAGACCGAATCCAGCCTGCATCTACTACCATTACTCCACACATCGACCGATATCCAGCATGCATCTAGTGTATTAAGTTCATGGAGAAATAGAGTAGTGCAATAAGAACAATGACATGATGTAGACAAGATCTATTTATGTAGAAATAGACACCATCGTTTTATCCTTAGTAGCAACGATACATACGTGTCAGTTCCCCTTCTGTCACTAGGATCAAGCATTGTAAGATCGAACCCAGTACAAAGCACATCTTCCCATTGCGAGGTAAATAGATCAAGTTGGCCAAACAAAACCCAAATATCGGAGAAGAAATATGAGGCTATAAGTTATCATGCATATAAGAGATCAAAGAAACTCAAATAACTTTCATGGATAAAAAGAGATAGATCTGATCATAAACTCAATGTTCATCGGATCCCAACAAACACACCGCAAAAGAGTTACATTATATGGATCTCCAAGAGACCACTGTATGGAGAATCAAACAAGAGAGAGGAAACCATTTAGCTACTAACTAAGGACCCGAAGGTCTACAAAGAACTACTCATGCATCATCGAATAGGCACCAATGGAAGTGGTGAACCCCTCCGTGATGGTGTCTACATTGGATCTGGTGGTTCTGGACTCTGTGGCGGCTGGAATTGATTTTCGTCGACTCCCCTAGGGTTTCTAGAATATTGGGGTATTTATAGAGTAAAGAGGCGGTCTGTGGGACAGCCGAGGTGGGCACAACCCACCAGGGCATGCCTGGTCCTCCAAGCGCACCCTGGTGGGTTGTGCTCCCCTCACAGCAGCCCCCAGGTGCTTCTTCAGGCCATTGGTTGTCTTCTGGTCCAAAAAATATCCACAAAAAGTTTCACTGCCTTTGGACTCCGTTTGATATTGATTACCTGCTATGTAAAAAACATGCAAAAAACAGCTACTGGCACTTGGCACTATGCCAATAGGTTAGTACCAAAAAATGATATAAAATGATTATAAAACATCCAACATCGATAATATAACATCATGGAACAATAAAAAAGTATAGATATGTTGGACATGTATCATGCATCCGATTTCGGGGTCCACTTCATGGGCCCTACTTTCTTCAAAATTTGGATGAACGGCAGGGCGCGCTTGGCAGACTTGTCGATGAATCTGCTAAGCGTGGCGAGACACCTAGTCAGACGCCTCACATCCTTGACTGTCCTAGGTGCCTGGATCTTCTCGATAGCCTTGATCTTGTCAGGGTTGGGTTCGATCCCACGATGGGACATAAAGAACCTATGTAGCTTGCCAGAGGGAACGCCAAACACACACGTCTCCGGATTTAACTTCAAGTTGATCTTGCGCAAATTAGCAAACGTCTCCTCCAAATCCTGGATGAGGGTTGATATGTCCTTGGTTTTGACCACAATATGATCCATATAAGCCTCAATATTTCTGTGCAACTATGGCTCAAAACCAATATGAACCGCTCTTGTGAAAGTGGATCCGGCACTCTCTAACCCGAAAGGCATACACACAAAGCAGTACGTACCGCATGGGTGATGAACAAGGTCTTCTCTTCGTCTTCCATGGACATGAAAATCTGATCATACCTAGAGTATGCATTCAAAAAGAAGAGAAAATCAAAACCTGATGTGGAGTCCACAATCTGGTCGATGCGTGGCAAAGGAAATGGGTCCTTTGGGCAAGCCTTATTGGGATCTATGAAATCTATGCAGAATCTCCATTTCTCGTTAGCCTTGCGCACGACCATTGAGTTTGCTAACCACGTTAGATGCAGTACTCCTCTGACCAGACCAGCCGCTTCAAGTTTCTTAATATCCTCCACAATGAACTGTTGCCTCTCCAAGGCCTGCTTTCGAACCCTCTGCTTGACAGGTCGGTCATGTGGGCAGACATCAAGGTGGTTCTCAATTACCTCCCTGGGAACACTGGTGATATCAGTTGGTTGCCAGGCAAACACATCGATATTCACCTATAGGAATGCAACGAGCGCGCTTTCCAATTTGTCATCAAGGGTGGCGCTAATACTAAAGGTACCATAAATGCCAGCCATCCCTACCGAGACCTTCTTCACATGTGGTGCAACGACCTTAGATCTCATATTGTTGGAAATCTCCAGCAAGTCATCAACAGGTGCAGTGTACTCCGAAGAGGTACACTTCCCGGATTCCTTGCCGGTGTCCCTGCTATCTTTCTTCTTTTCTCTGTTTTCCTTGGCGGGAACTGTTGCTGCTGCGGCCTTTCCCGCGACTATGTCCCGATACATCTTATATACGCAAATGATTGTGCCCTTCTCATCTAATGGAATGGAAATGACTCCCACCAGCCCTGGCATCTTCAGGGTGTTGTAGGCACAGTGGGATGCCGCCATGAATTTTGCCAGAGCTGGGCGTCCAAGGATCCCATTTTATGGCAGGGGGAAGTGGATCACATCAAGCATAATCTTCTCAGTTCGATAGTTCAGTTCTCCCCCATATGTCACTGGAAACGTGATCTTTCCCTTTGGATGACTCCTACCGGGATTGACTCCTTGAAACGTGCCCGTGACCTTGAGCTATTCCTCTGATATATGAAGCTTGCTGATGACCTTAGGGGAAATCATATTCAACCCGGCCCCACCGTCAACCAACATCTTTGTGACTTTGAGATTGCGAATTGTAGGAGAGACCAACAATGAAAAATATCCCGGTCATGATGGTCCTCTTGGTCGAAGATGATGGGCGTGCATGACCATTTGAGCGGCTTCCAAGCCTCTGCTGCTGGCTCCACGGCATTGACCTCACGCGCCCACCATTTAAGTTGGCGGTGAGAGGAGTGCAAAGATGCACCCCCGTTAATGCACAGGGCTTCAGTAGCCTTCTGGAATTCCTGCTCATTGGTATCCTCTTCGTCCCCTCCATCGCTATCATCATGGCAAACTTCCTTCTCTCGGCGCTTGGCGGGTTTTCCTTGGTTCTGAAAGGGCTTGCCCGGACAATTGGATTCATCGCCCTGGCCCTTACTGCCAACACCATTCTGACCTTTCTTCATATCACGCTTCTCATACTTAGCTTGCTGCCTCTTAACGAGCTGCTCAACCTGATGACACTCTTGGAGAGTGTGGCCCTTGGTCCGATGAATCTTGCAGTATGACCCTTCACCTTTCCCAGCATTCTCGGCAGCCATAGCCTCTCGGCAGTCAGTGCACACAGCAGTTTCCTTGCCGGGGCTTCGGCTTTAGCCTTCTTGTCGGTACTAAGCGCACATGATCCCTCGAAGGTCATCACTGCCCTATCCTTGTGCCTCTTGTTGTGCTTCTTGCTCTTCTTTAGACTGGTGGATTCATCGTCATCATCCGAGTCGATGTTGATGCAATCTTCTTATCCGGGGAGTTTCCTTCCCTCTTCCATTCGAGCACACTTGTCCACCAAGGTGTAAAGCTCCTTCAAAGTCTTGGACAACCACATGTTCATCTTGGAATGAATCATGCGGTTGCGCATATTGGACTGGAAGGCAGCTATCACAGCCGCTGGGTGGATATTTGGGATATTCCTGTGGACTCTGCTGAATCTCTGCAAGTACTTACGGAGAGTCTCTCCTTCTTACTATTGGAGAAGTTGCAAGTCGTTGGGCCACCATGGTTCTTGAAGGGTGCCAGTAAAGGCACCAATGAACTCATGGCACAGGTCAGTCCATAACGAAATGGAGTTCTTCGGCGGGTGCATCAACCGAGACCTCACATTGGATTTGAGTGCCAAAGGGAAGTAGTTGGCAAACACCTTCTCGTCCCTTCCTCCGGCAACCTGAACGACAATGGTGTAGATGCTCAGGAACTCTACCGGGTTCAGCCTTCCATCATACTTCTCGGGTTTCTCTGGCTTGAACGTACGAGCAGATGGCCAAAGGACTTGCCACAGCTCACGAGTAAAGGCAGAGCACCCAACCTAAAAAGGCAGGTACCCGCCGTCCTCAAGCATAGGCTCGTCGATGTCGGTACCATCGCCCCCATTGGTCCGATGGTGGTCCTCGCAGCGTCGCTCGATGACGACGCGCGCATCTCCCCCTGTCTGTCCTCTGGGGCTCGCCGTTGTCTTGGATGTGCTTGAGGGTCAGTAGAGGCCATCGAGACATCATCAGGCTCTTGATTCTTCCGCGCCGGCGCTGGTTGCCGTGATGGGGACTACACTATGGGGATGGCCCCTTTCGTACGACCAACAATGTGAGCCGTTGTCGTCACTTGGGGAGGTTGCGATGGGACAGCTCGGTGCGAGCCCCCAACCTCGGCCAAACCAATTAGACTCTGAATGGTACCTCTCCATTCGTCCATCCGATTGGGCGCCGGCGGGAACCTCAATAGCAGCTGGGCCCGCGCCATGGCCTCCGTAGCGGTGCTTGGCATTGCCGATGATGATGTAGACAACATCACGTCCTCGCTGTTGCGAGCCGGCCACTGGGATGGCATGGTGACATGGTGAATGCGCTTCAAGGCCAGCGGCACCTTTGGGCAAAGCGGCTGGGTCAATCCGCTCCGGGGGAGGCGCACGCGCTGCGGTCGTGCCCGTGGTGAGGGCCGCCGGAGGGCGGCGATTCGCCGCGGACCGGGCGCCACCACTATGGCAGTGCCCTTTGGCGAGGGGAAGAGGTGTAGATGGAATAACCCCTTCGCTCATACCTCGTGGAGAATGGCCACCGGGACATTGCTGATGTTGTTCCCCTCCTATGGCTCCCACTCCTGCTTCGGAAGCAGGGGTGGTCGTGACAACACCACCTACACCGACTGCATCCCCTGTAGCGCCCACTTCCTCGTGCACCTCCGCGCCCCCCGCGGCATCAGCGGCCACAGGCGGTGGAGCCTTCAAGGTGGACGGGTGAGCTGAAGCGCCTGGTTTCTTCTTGGGCGCCATAGTCGATTACACTATCGAAGATGAAGATGGCAATGAAGATGATGTTGCTAATGCTTTCATGTTCGCGCAAGTGATCCCCCTACGTGGCGCGCCAAAGATGTTGTGGGAAACCACAACCACCTATGGGACCAAGAGTCCCTTGCTGGTTCAGCGAGGGGAAGGCACATTGCACAAATAGCAGAGGAGCGTCGAACAGCACGGCAGAGATCTCACAGGCGGTCTTTACCCATGTTCGGGCCGCAGTGAGGCGTAAAACCCTACTCCTGCTTTGCTAGATTGATGGTGGAAAAATGGTGGTGACGACAACACGCTTTTGCCCGACAGGGTTGCCTCAGGGCAAAAACGGCTATGGGCATATGAATGTGTGAAAGGGTGGATTTGCTAACCCTTTATACATTTTCCTTGGGCCTCCTTTTATAGACAAAGGGGTCACCAAAGTGGCAAATCAGTCATTATGCACTGATTCGATAGCAACCAGTGCTATCATACCTAACTCTGCAGGCTGACAGAGCGCATTAAATGCGCAAGTCAATGTCACATGTTGCTTGCCCGGCAGGCCCTGTCGGCTCTTTTGCCAGCTTCGCGCCTGCTCGCTCGACACGTCGCAAGACAGGTGCACTTGTAGGTATTTCCTATAGGAAGTGGCTGCCGTGTGGCGAATGGCCGCCACTTAGTCACTTTGAGGCTTGACACCATAGTGATAGATGACTTGCATCATGATGAGGTGGTGCAGTTAGGTGGTTCTGCTTTCATAGGCCTCGGTAGGCCTACCAGGGTGACAAGGAGGCTTTCTTCTTGGGGCGACCCCGTCCTTGCAAGGCTCACCTGCCCGGCAAGGGACGCTTCTCTATTGGCAATATATTTCTTCTCTGGCTTAGTGGTCCTCTTGAGCTGCATGTTGGTCCCTTGAAGAACCGATCTTTTGTGCCTTAGTCTGATCTTGGTGTTGTGATCTTGTTCTCGTGCGTGTGCACAGTTTGGGCAACGGACCCAGGGTTTGTTACACCAACACGATGGATGAGAATTTTTCCTATTGGTCCGCCTCATTTCAACGAGTAGGAAAATGGTTCTCTTCATCCCTCGTCCTTGGTACCAATGGTGTTGCCAACATAACTGATAGGCTATGCTTGGACAGGCCTTGCTATCATGACCATGCAAGATGTCAGCGCTCTTCCTACTTTTAATACACATGGTGGGCCAATAACCCATAGTTCCACATGATCAAAACCTAACTCTCCTGTACACCCCTATTTCCAAGGGTATTCTTACGCTTGGCTTCGTATATCATTCACAAGCCACCTTCCTAGAGATGATTTATTCTGGTTTCAGCCGCAATACTTATTCCCTTGCTTTGAACACCCTTCACACTCTACTCAGGCATCAAAGGATTGCTTACCCGTTTGAAACTTTTGTACCCTCTTATAATACTCTCGATGTATTTCACATAAGCAACTCGAGAGATACTTTATGCTTCTCCCCCTGACTTAACTGTCTAATGCTCAATCTTGTTAAAATCCATCCTTATAGAGTTTCCCCCTCTTATCCCTTTCATAAGTACAGTGAAGATCCTAAAGGAAGGATGATGTGACGCCCTGAGACCGTTGCGCCAGGTGTCTCCCAGTTATTCGCTATTGTTGCCTTGTCATTCATTTGCGTGTTGCATCTTGCCATGCCATCATGTGCATTGCATCTTCATGTTTTCGAAACTTGCATCCGTCCGGGTTCCCCAGTTCCGTCTGTTGTCCGTTCTGAGCCCTGACACACTTGCACGCGCCCGCGACACGTCCGAAATAGTATTTTATAAGTGGCCGGAAAATGTTCTCGGAATGGGTTGAAAGTTTGCATGCGGTGTTTTTATGTTGTAGGTAGGCCGCCTATCAAATTTCATCACGTTCCGAGTCCGTTTGACGCCCCAATGGATAACTATAGCGGCAATATAATCGGTCTAACGTTGGACGTTTTCGGTCTCCGAAAACTGCTGCCGGGCCTCTCTCTCTCTTCGCTCTTCCCAGCCTCGCCACAGCCCACCTAGTTCATCCACCTACCCCTCTTCGCATTCGGAGCCGTCCGATGCGATCGCTCGGTCCGAAAACCCTCTCTACATAGTGCATCAAACCCCTCGCGCGCGTCCGGAAGTTGTTCCAAACCTGACCCGGGCAGTCGTCACCATTGGATCCGGATCATCCCCAAACATCTACAAAACATCTCCATTTTGTTTATTAGGCTTCCTAACCTAGTTTTTCTTGAACCGCCCGATTTTGATCGGAGGGTCCAAATCTACCCTAAACTCCCCCTCTTTCCTTATATAAAAACTCCCTAGCCTATTTTGGACAAACCCTAAAATCTAGGGACTTGTCCCTGCCACCGCCGCCGCACTCATCTCCCAAATCCCTATCGGGATCCACACCGATCCATCCCATCGCAGTGCCGCAATCCCACCAAACCTCACTCGGCTTTCGTGCCCAGCCAATCCAGAGCATAGCTCCTCCCCACCTCAATCTGGATCGAGGAGCCCGAGCCTCTGCAGCCTCTCCCTCTTGTGGGCCTCCATGCCGTCTTCGACAAGCACAGGGAGACGAACCCCTCCCGAGACCAGCCCCGCCATAGTGGAGATCATGATGATGGAGATCATGGTGTCATGCCGGTGACAACGATGATCATGGAGCCCCGAAGATGGAGATCAAAAGGAGCAAAATGATATTGGCCATATCATGTCACTATTTGATTGCATGTGATGTTTATGATGTTTTACATCTTATTTGCTTATAACGATGGTAGCTTAAGTAAGATGATCCCTCGCAATAATTTCAAAAAAGTGTTCCCCCTAACTGTGCACCATTGCGAAGGTTCGTTGTTTCGAAGCACCACGTGATGATCGGGTGTGATAGATTCTAACGTTCGAATACAATGGGTGTAAGCCAGATTTACACACGCAATACACTTAGGTTGACTTGACGAGCCTAGCATGTACAGACATGGCCTCGGAACATGGAAGACCGAAAGGTCGAGCATGAGTCGTATAGAAGATACGATCAACATGAAGATGTTCACCGATGTTGACTAGTCTGTCTCACGTGATGATCGGACACGGCCTAGTTGACTCAGATTATGTTTCACTTAGATGACTAGAGGGATGTCTATCTGAGTGGGAGTTCATTAAATAATTTGATTAGATGAACTTAATTATCATGAACATAGTCTAAATTGTCTTTGCAAATATGTTGTAGATAAATAGCTCACGTTGTAGCTCCCTGTTTCAATACGTTCCTAGAGAAAGACCAAGTTGAAAGATATTGTAAGCAATGATGCCGACTGGGTCCGTAGTCCGAGGAGTGTCCTCACTGCTACACAGAAGGCTTATGTCTTTGATGCACCGCTCGATGTGCAAACCCCTACAACGTCGTCTGTGGATGTTGTGAACACCTGACAGACACATCCTGATGACTACTTGATAGTTTAGTGCACCATACTTTATGGCTTAGAATCGGGATTCCAATGACGTTTTGAACGCCATAAGACATATGAGATGTTCCAAGAGCTGAAATTGGGATTTCAGGCTCATGCCCGTGTTGAGAGGTATGAGACCTCTAACAAGTTCTTTTGCCAACAAGATGGAGGAGAATAGCTCAGCTAGTGAGCATGTGCTCAGAATGTTTGGGTGCTACAATCACTTAAATCAAGTGGGAGTTAAACTTCCAGATAAGATAGTGATTGATAGAGTTCTCTAGGCACTATCACTAAGCTACTAGATCTTCGTGATGAACTATGACATGCAAGGATGGAGTTGATCCCGCAGCTGTTCGCGGTGCTTAAGACCACAAAAGGTAGAAATCAAAGAAGGAGCATCAAGTGTTGATGGTTTAACAAGACCACTGGTTTCAAGAAGGGCAAGGGCTAGAAGGGAAACTTCATGGATGGCAAACGAGTTGCCGCTCCAGTGAAGGAACCCAAGGTTGAACCCAAACCCGAGACTAAGTGCTTCTATTGTAAGGGGAATGGTCACTGGTAGCGGAATTGCCCCAAATGCATGGTAGATAAGAAGGCTGGAAACTTCAACAAAGTATGTACGTGTTATTAATGCGTACCTCACTAGTACTCCTGGTAGTACCTAGGTATTGGATACCGGTTCAGTTGCTATTATTGGTGACTTGAAGCAAAAGCTACAGACTAAATGGAGAATGGCTAAGGGCGAGGTGACGATGTGTGTTGGAAGTGTTTCCAAAGTTCATGAGATCACCATCGCATGCTCCATCTGCCTTCGGGATTAGTATTGAACCTAGATAAATGTTATCAGGTGTCTACGTTGAACATGAATATGATTAGATCATGTTCATTGCAATACGGTTGTTCATTTAAGTTAGAGAATATTGGTTATTCTGTTTACATGAATAATACCTTTCATGGTCATGCACCCTATGTGAATGGTTCATTGAATCTCGGTAGTGGTAAGACACATGTTCACGCCAAAAGATGTAGAGATAATAATGATAGTACCACTTTCTTGTGGCACTGCCGCTTAGGTCATATTGGCGTAAGATGCATGAAGAACTCCATATCGATGGATGTTTGGAGTCACTTGATTTTGAATCGCTTGACACATGCGAGCCATGCCTCATCGGCAGGATGACTAAGACCCCGTTTTCAGGTACAATGAAATGGGAAAGTGACTTGTTGGAAATCATGCATGCTGATGCGTGTGATCCAATGAGAATTGAAGTGTGCAGTGGATATCGCTATTTTCTCATCTTCACTGACGATTTGGGTAGATATAGGTATATTTACTTAATGAAGCACAAGTCTGAAACGTTTGAAAAGTTCAAGCGATTTCAGAGTGAAGTTAAGAATCATCATAACAAGAAGATCATGTTCCTACGATCTGATCAAAGGGGGATTTTCCGAGTTATGAGTTTGGCAATCACTTAAGACATTGTGGAATTGTTTCATAGTTGAAGCCACCTGGAACACCACAGATAAATGGTGTGTCCGGACGTCGTAATCGAACCTTATGAGATATGGTGCGATCTATGATGTCTCTTACCAATCTACCATTTTTCATTTTGAGGATATGCGTTAGAGACAGCTGCATTCATTTAGATAGGACACCATATAAGTCCGTTGAGACGACGTCATATGAACATTGGTTTGGCAAGAAACCAAAGTTGTCGTTTCTTAATGTTTGGGGCTGCGATTCTTAAGGCTTCAGCCGGAGAAGCTCGAACCCAAAGCGGACAAATACATCTTCATAGGATACCCAAAGGTAACAGTTGGGTATATATTCTATCTCAGATCCAAGGGCAAAAAATGTTTGTCTCCAAGAACGGGTCCTTTCTCGAGAAGGAGTTTCTCTCTAAAGAATTGAGTGGGAGGAAGATAGAACTTGATGAGGTTGTCGAACCCTCTTCAATCGGAGAGTAGTGCAACACAGAAAGATGTTTTTGTGGAACCTACGACTGTTGAAGAGGAAACTAATGATAGTGATCATGAAGTTTCGGATCAAGTTGCTATCAAACCTCGTAGGTCGACAAGGATATGTACTACTCCTGAGTGGTACGGTGATCCTGTCTTAGATGTCATGTTGTTGGACCACAATGAACCTACGAACTATGGAGAAGCGATGGTGGGCCCGTATTCCGACAAATGGTTAGAAGCCGAGAAATCCGAGATAGGATCCATGTATCAAAAGAAAGTATGGATTTAGGTGGACTTGCCCGATGATCGGCAAGCCATTGAGATAAATGGGTCTTTAAGAAGAAGACAGAAGTGGGCGGTAATGTTACCGTCTATGAAGCTCAACTTGTGGGAAAGAGTCTTTTCACAAGTTCAAGGTGTTGACTACGATGAGAATTTCTCACCCGTAGCGATGCTTAAGTCCGTCAGAATCATGTTAGCATTAGCTGTATTTTTTCGATTATGAAATCTGACAGATGGATGTCAAAACAAGTTTTCTTACCAGTTTTCGTAAGAAAAAGTTGTATGTGATACAATAAAAGGTTTTGTCGATCCTAAGGATGCTAAAAGGTATGCTGGCTCCAGCAATCCTTCTATGGACTAGAGCAAGCATCTTGGAGTTGGAATATATGCTTTGATGGAGTGATCAAAGCTTTTAGGTTTATACAATGTTTGCTAGAAACTTGTATTTACAAGAAAGTGAGTGGGAGCAATACAACATTTCTGATAAGTATATGTGGATGACATGATGTTGATCCGAAATGATGTAGAATTTCTGGAAATCATAAACGATTGTTTGAAGAGTGATTTTCAAAGGAAGACCTGGATAAAGCTGCTTACATATAGGGCATCAAGATCTATAGAGATAGATCAAGACGCCTGATGATACTTTCAAAGAACGCACACCTTGACATGATTTTCAAGGAGTTCAAAATAGATCAGGCAAAGAAGGGGTTCTTACCTGAGTTGTAAGGTGTGAAGTTGAGTAAGACTCAAAGATTGACCACGGCAGAAGAAAGAGGAAGGAAGAAGATTGTCCCCTATGCTTTTGTCATGCTGAAGTACCGCACCTGATGTGTGCCTTGCCACATGTCTGGCAAGAGGGTACAAAGGTGATCTAGGAGAGGATCACCAGATAGTAGTCAAAATTATCCTTAGAGGAATAAAGAAATGTTTCTCGGATATGAAGGTGATGAAGAGTTCGACGTAAAGAGTTACGTTGATGCAAGCTTAACACCTATCCGGATAGCTCTGAGTAGAGATACCAGATACGTATAATGGAGCAACAATTTGGAATAGCTCGAAGTGGAACGTGGTAGCAGCATCTACGATATGACATAAAGTGTTGCGAAATACATAGGGATCTGAATATGGCAGACCCGTTGACTACAACCTCTCTCACAAGCATAACATGATCAAACCCAGAACTCATTGAGTGTTAATCACATAGTGATGTGAACTAGATTATTGAGTCTAGTAAACTCTTTGGATGTTGGTCACGTGGCGATGTGACCTATGAGTGTTAATCACATGGCGATGTGAACTAGATTATTGACTCTAGTGCAAGTGGGAGACTGATGGAAATATACCCTAGAGGCAATAATAAATTGGTTATTATTATATTTCCTTGTTCATGATAATCGTTTATTATCCATGCTAGAATTGTATTGATAGGAAATTCAGATACATGTGTGGATACATAGACAACACTATGTCCCTAGTAAGCCTCTAGTTGAGTAGCTCGTTGATCAATAGATGGTTACGGTTTCCTAACCATGGACATTGGATGCCATTGATAACGGGATCACATCATTAGGAGAATGATGTGATGGACAAGACCCAATCCTAAGCCTAGCATAAAGATCGTGTAGTTCGTATGCTAAAGCTTTTTTAATGTCAAGTATCATTTCCTTAGACCATGAGATTGTGCAACTCCCGGATACCGTAGGAGTTCTTTGGGTGTGCCAAACGTCACAACGTAATTGGGTGGCTATAAAGGTTCACCACAGGTATCTCCGAAAGTGTCTGTTGGGTTGGCACGAATCTAGACTGGGATTTGTCACTCCGTGTAACGGAGAGGTATCTCTGGGCCCACTCGGTAGGACATCATCATAATGTGCACAATGTGACCAAGGAGTTGATCACGGGATGATGTGTTACGGAACGAGTAAAGAGACTTGCCGGTAACAAGATTGAACAAGGTATCGGGATATCGACGATCGAATCTCGGGCAAGTATCGTACCGATAGACAAAGGGAATTGTAGACGGGATTGATTGAATCCTTGACATTGTGGTTCATTCGATGAGATCATCGTGGAGCATGTGGGAACCAACATGGGTATCCAGATCCCGCTGTTGGTTATTGACCAGAGAGTTGTCTCGGCCATGTCTGCATGACTCCCGAACCCGTAGGGTCTACACACTTAAGGTTCGATGACGCTAGGGTTATAGGGAAAGTATGTACGCGGTTACTGAATGTTGTTCGGAGTCCCAGATGAGATCCCGGACGTCAAGAGGAGTTCCGGAATGGTCCGGAGGTAAAGATTGATATATAGGAAGTATGGTTTGGCCACCGGAAGTGTTTCGGGCATCACTGGTAGTGTACCGGGACCACCGGAGGTGTCCGGGGGTCCACTGGGAGGGTCCACGGGTCCCGGAGGCATACATGGGCCAAGTGTGAGAAGGGACCAGCCCCTAGGTGGGCTGGGGCGCCTCCCCACCAAGGCCCAAGGCGCCTCCAAGAGAGGAAGGGGGCAAACCCTAGGGCAGATGGGCCCTAAGGCCCACCCCAGGTGCGCCTCCCCCTCTCCTCCTTGTGGCCGCCA
Source organism: Triticum aestivum (assembly GCF_018294505.1). NCBI lineage: Eukaryota > Viridiplantae > Streptophyta > Magnoliopsida > Poales > Poaceae > Triticum > Triticum aestivum. The sequence continues at coordinate 257,240,367 of NC_057809.1, read as the reverse complement.
CCCTAGATGGGATCTAGGGCTGCCACACCCCATGGGGTAGGAACCCTAGGTGGGGGCGCAGCCCTCCCTCTCCCCCTATATATAGTGGAGGCAAAGGGGCAGCCCAACACACGAAGTTCTTCTCCTATTGGCGCAGCCCTACCTCTCTCCCTCCTCGTCTCTCGTAGTGCTTGGCGAAGCCCTGCTGGAGTTCCGCGCTCCTCCACCACCACCACGCTGTCGTGCTGCTGCTGGACGGAGTCTTCCCCAACCTCTCCTTCTCCCCTTGCTGGATCAAGGTGTAGGAGACGTCACCGGGCTGCACGTGTGTTGAAAGCGGAGGCGCCGTTGTTCGGCGCTTAGATCGGAATCAACCGCGATCTGAATCTCTACGAGTACGACTCCTTCATCCCCGTTCTTGCAACGCTTCCGCTTAGAGATCTACAAGGGTATGTAGATGCACTCTCCTTCCCCTCGTTGCTAGATTACTCCATAGATTGATCTTGGTGATGCGTAGAAAATTTTAAATTTCTGCTACGATCCCCAACAATTTCATGATTCATAAGTTGTCCGGAATGACATATTTTTAAACCCATCTTTTTCAATTCGTTCATGAGATCATTTGCAACCCATCAATCTCTTCATTGAAGTTTATCTCGGGTTATATTTCACCTAAAGCTTTCTCTAAGGATTGTTGCTATTTATGGTGCTCATAAATGACCCAAGTTCATCATTTATACTACCGGTGATATAAGTTTTTCATCTTATCGTCGATGTAAAGCAAGCAATTGTTTTCCGTTTGTGGCAGGATTTCACCTCTTGATTTTGAGATGTTTTTCCATAAGACCACAACAAGCTTACTTTTTTTGCGTTGTTGGCTTTCCAACAACTTCGTTTGAACCTTCTCCTAAAGATGCTTTTTCAAGCTCATTTGAGGTAGAAGATGTTGTTTTCTTCTCCGTTCTTTTAATTCCATTCTTTTATTCCTTCCGGAGGCTTTGTGATGTTATTTCTTTTTCACCCATCATCTGGATTGTGAAGATCATGTTCTTTCCTTTTGCTTATCCATTCAACCGGAGTGTCGTGTCCTTCTTTCAAGTTCTCTCATCTTATCAAGTCTTGCATCTCTTTTCAACCAAAGTGCTATACGAATTTGTTCTTCCTTGTTCCTCTTTTCTAACGGATTGTTTTCAACTTTGTTCATCTTTGTTGTATTCTTTCTTTAAATTTGTTTAACCTCTCAAGGTTCGTTGGTTTCACTCGTTTGTCAAAGAAGCAATTAGTTTTACCTCTTCTCTTCCTCTTCCGTTTCTCTCCGGCGCCATCCTAGATCTCAGGATGAGATCCTCTCGTAGTGGTGGAGTGTTGTGACGCCCCGAGACCGTTGCGCCAGGTGTCTCCCAGTTATTCGCTGTTGTTGCCTTGTGATTCGTTTGCGTGTTGCATCTTGCCATGTCATCATGTGCATTGCATCATCATGTTTTTGAAACTTGCATCCGTCCGGGTTCCCCAGTTCCGTCCATTGTCCGTTCTGAGCCCAGACACACTTGCACGCCCCTGCGCAACGTCCGAAATAGTATTTTATAAGTGGCCGGAAAATGTTCTCGGAATGGGTTGAAAGTTGGCATGCGGTGTTTTTATGTTGTAGGTAGGCCGCCTGTCAAATTTCATCGCGTTCGGAGTCCGTTTGACGCCCCAACGGATAACTATAGCGGCAATATAGCCGGTCTAACGTCGGACGTTTTCGGTCTCCGAAAACTGCTGCCGGGCCCTCTCTCTCTCTTCTCTCCTTTCAGCCTCACCACAGCCCACCTAGTCCATCCACCTACCCCTCTTCACGTCCGGAGTCGTCCGATGCGATCGCTCGGTCCGAAAACCCTCTCTGCACAGTGCATCGAACCCCCGCGCGCGTCCAGAAGTTGTCCCGAACCCGACCCGGGCAGTCATCACCGTTGGATCCGGATCATCCCCAAACGTTTACAAAACATCTTCATTTTGTTTATTGGGCTTCCTAACCTAGTCTTTATTGAACCGCCCGATTTTGATCGGAGGGTCCAAATCTACCCTAAACTCCCCCTCTTTCCTTATATAAAAACTCCCTAGCCTATTTTGGACAAACCCTAAAATCTAGGGACTTGTCCCTGCCGTCGCCCCGCACTCATCTACCAAATCCCCATCGGGATCCACCCCGATCCATCCCATCGCAGCGCCGCAACTCCACCAAACTTCACTCGGCTTTCATGCCCAGCCAATCCAGAGCATAGCTCCTCCCTGCCTCGATCTGGATCGAGGAGCCTGAGCCTCTGCAGCCTCTCCCGCTTGAGGGCCTCCATGCTGTCTTCGCCAAGCACAGGGAGATGAACCCCTCCCGAGACTAGCCCCACCATGGACTTCAAGCTGTTGCCTCCCCGCCATCATCTTCAAGCTCGCTGCAGCCGCATCCTCGTCAGCCCCGTCGCCGCCGGCGACCTCAACCACCACAGATTCGCCCTCATCCATCAGGCCAGGACCCTTCACGCCCTCTGCTTCCCTTCCTCCTTTTCCCGTTCTTCTCCCTCTCTCATATGGAGCTCTGTCTCTCCCAGAAACCACCCATCGCCGACGACCTCAAGCTACCATGCATGGCAGCCGCCAAGTCCCCCGAACCTAGCCTTCCCGAACGCCGCATCGCCGTTCCTCCTTCGCATCCCCGAGCGCTCCTCACGAGCCCTGCTTCCTCACGCTCCATCACCGTCCCGCTCATCCAAACCTCCTCCGTTCGCCTCTATGGATGCCGCCATCTGAGATCCTCAAGCCGCCGCCGTCCCAGTCCTGTTCTGGCCGGACCCCGCCGAGGCCGCCTCGACGGATCTCCAGCCGCGTAGCGCCAAGTCCCCCGGCGAGAACTGCGCCTCTGCTTCGTCCGGTTTGGGAGCGCGCTGCCGTTTTCCTCTGCGCTGACCGATGCCAAGTTCCCCCGCGCCTGGAACCGCTCGACCGCGTGCGTTGACCGCGCCTGCATGGACCAAGAGGCCTCGATCTCCACCGGATCCAGCACCCCTGGCCTGCCTCCTACGCGCCGTGGGCCGCACCAACAGGCCCAGCTGCACGCCCCTGCAGTCCTCCCCTCTCCACCAGCTGGGCCAAGGCCTGATGTGAGCAACCCCTCGAGTTTCCCTCTTCCTGTTGAGCCATCTAGATTCGGCCCAGTGGATGTTTATTTTGGTTCTGCAAATTTGCTATTTAACCAGGGATTTACAGATTTGCAGAAAAACCCTTATACTTCATGCATATAATAACTTCACAATCGTGCATCGGAATTAAACAAACTTAATATGTAAAGTGCTTAGAATTTTGTCTAGTTTCATAATATGCCACTTTCATGCATGTTTGAAATGTTTAAAATGCTGTTTGTCTAATTTTGCGGCTATGCCATGCTAAAATGCTTTATCTCATAACTAAATAACCGTAGCTCCAAAGCTAACAAACTTTATATGTAAATGGGGTAGAAAAATGCCTAGTTTAACATGTTGCACTTTTCTTTGCATGTTCAACAACTCTAAAATATGGTTTAGGGAAGAACAGTACCAAAACCTAATATATGCACATGTGGAGTTTCTGTACCTGTTGTTTGTTGTTCGGGCCTCATTTAAACTTGCCTAGTTATGTAGTTTTATTATGCTTCACCCTCTTGCCATGTTAATCAACATTTAATCTTGTTGGGTACATAACGAGATCAAACTAAATAATCAAATGTGGTGTCCGGCAATATGCAACTCGTTGCATATTGAGCTCCACTTAACTTGTAGTTTTGTTTGTGCACTTTTCCATGCCATACCTCATTAATCCGGACATGCATCATACTTGGTTGTGCATCATGCCATGCTTATGTGATGGTGGTTTACTATGTTGTGTGCTTCTTTCCGGTGTTGCTTCTTCGGGTTGGTTCCGATAACGCCGCATTTGTGAGGATTCGTCCGACTACGTCCGTTTATCTTCTTCATTGACTCGTTCTTCTTCCTTGCGCGATCTCAGGCAAGATGACCATACCCTCAAAATCACTTCTATCTTTGCTGGCTAGTTGCTCGCTCTATTGCCATGCTGCGATACTTACCACTTGCTATATCATGCCTCTCATATTGCCATGTCAAGCCTCTAACTCACCTTTCCTAGCAAACCATTGTTTGGCTATGTTACCACTTTGCTCAGGCCTTCTTATAGCGTTGCTAGTTGCAGGTGAAGCTGATGTTTGTTCCATGTTGGAAGATGGATATGTTGGGATGTCCCAAACCCGACCCGGGCAGTCGTCACCGTTGGATCCGGATCATCCCCAAACGTCTACAAAACATCTCTATTTTGTTTATTAGGCTTCCTAACCTAGTTTTTCTTGAACCGCCCGATTCTGATCGGAGGGTCCAAATCTACCCTGAACTCCCCCTCTTTCCTTATATAAAAACTCCCTAGACTATTTTGGACAAACCCTAAAATCTAGGGACTTGTCCCTGCCACCGCCGCCGCACTCATCTCCCAAATCCCTATCGAGATCCACACCGATCCATCCCATCGCAGCGCCGCAACCCCACCAAACCTCACTCGGCTTTCGTGCCCAGCCAATCCAGCGCATAGCTCCTCCCCACCTCAATCTGGATTGAGGAGCCCGAGCCTCTGCAGCCTCTCCCGCTTGAGGGCCTCCATGCCGTCTTCGCCAAGCACAGGGAGACGAACCCCTCCCGAGACCAGCCCCGCCATGGCCTTCAAGCTGTTGCCTCCCCGCCATCATCTTCAAGCTCGCTGCGGTTGCATCCTTGTCAGCCCCGTCGCCGCCGGCGACCTCAACCACCACGGCATCGCCCTCATCCATCCCTTCCTCCTTTTCTCGTTCTTCTCTCTCTCTCATATGGAGCTCTCTCTCTCTCTCTCCCTGAAACTACCCATCGCCGACGACCTCGAGCTACCATGGATGGGTGCCGCCAAGTCCCCCGAACCCAGCCTTCCCAAACACCGCGTCGCCGTTCCTCCTTCGCATCCCCGAGCGCTCCTCACGAGCCCTTGCTTCCTCGCGCTCCATCGCCGTCTCGCTCGTCCAAACCTCCTATGTTCGCCGCTATGGATGCCGCCATCCGAGCTCCTCAAGCCGTCGCCGTCCCAGTCCCATTCTGGCCGGTCCCCGCCGAGGCCGCCTCGCCGGATCTCCTGCCGCGTCGCGCCAAGTCCCCCGGTGAGAATCGCGCCTCTACTTCGTCCGGTTTGGGATTGCGCTGCCGTTTTCCCCTGCGCTGACCGATGCCAAGTTCCCCCGCGCCTGGAACCGCTCGACCGCGTGCGTTGACCGCGCCTGCGTGGACCAAGAGGCCTCGATCGCCACCGGATGCATCACCCCTGGCCTGCCTCCTACGCGTCGTGGGCCGCACCAACAGGCCCAGCTACGTGCCCCTGCAGGCCTCCCCTCTCCACTAGCTGGGCCAAGGCCTAATGTGAGCAGCCCCTCCAGTTTCCCTCTTCCTGTTGGGCCAGTAAGATTCGGCCCAGTGGATGTTTTTTTTGGTTCTGGGAATTTGCTATTTAACCAGGGATTTACAGATTTGTAGAAAAACCCTTGCACTTCATGCATATAATAACTTCACAACCGTGCATCGGAATTAAACAAACTTAATATGTAAAGTGCTTAGAATTTTGTCTAGTTTCATATTATGCCACTTTAATGCATGTTTGAAATGTTTAAAGTGCTTTTTGTCTAATTTTGCTCCTATGCCATGCTAAAATGCTTTATCTCATAACTAAATAACCGTAGCTCCAAACCTAACAAACTTTATATGTAAATGGGGTAGAAAAATGCCTAGTTTAATATGGTGCACTTTTCTTTGCAAGTTTAACAACTCTAAAATATGGTTTAGGGCAGAATAGTACCAAAACCTAATATATGCATATTAGGAGTTTCCGGACCTGTTGTTTGTTGTTCCGGCCTCATTTAAACTTTCCTAGTTATGTAGTTTTATTATGCTTCACCCTCTTGCCATCTTAATCAACATTTAATCTTGTTGGGTACATAACGAGATCGAACTAAATAATCAAATGTGGTGTCCGGCAATATGCAACTCGTTGCATATTGAGCTCCACTTAACTTGTAGTTTTGTTTGTGCACTTTGCCATGCCATACCTCATTAATCCGGACATGCATCATACTTGGTTGTGCATCAGGCCATGCTTATGTGATGGTTTTTTACTATGTTGTGTGCTTCTTTCCGGTGTTGCTTCTTCGGGTTGGTTCCGATAACGTCGCGTTTGTGAGGATTCTTTCGACTACGTCCGTTTGTCTTCTTCATGGACTCGTTCTTCTTCCTTGCACGATCTCAGGCAAGATGACCATACCCTCAAAATCACTTCTATCTTTGCTTGCTAGTTGCTCACTCTATTGCGATGCTACGATACCTACCACTTGCTATATCATGCCTCCCATATTGCCATGTCAAGCCTCTAACCCACCTTTCCTAGCAAACCGTTGTTTGGCTATTTTACCGCTTTACTCAACCCTTCTTATAGTGTTGCTAGTTGCAGGTGAAGCTGGAGTTTGTTCCATGTTGGAACATGGATATGTTGGTATATCACAATATCTATTATTTTAATTAATACATCTATACACTTGGTAAAGGGTGGAAGGCTCGGCCTTATGCCTGGTGTTTTGTTCCACTCTTGCCGCCCTAGTTTCCGTCATACCAGTGTTATGTTCCTTGATTTTGCGTTCCTTACGCGGTTGGGTTATAATGGGAACCCCTTGATAGTTCGCCTTGAATAAAACTCCTCCAGCAAGGCCCAACCTTGGTTTTACCATTTTCCACCTAAGCCTTTTTTCCCTTGGGTTCTGCAGACTCAAGGGTCATCTTTATTTTAAAACCCCCGGACCAGTGCTCCTCTGAGTGTTAGTCCAAACTAGAGTCCTTTGAGTGCCCCCTCGGGGAAACTCGAGGTTTGGTTTTAGTTGTATGGAGCGCTCATCTTGTGTGCCCTGAGAACGAGATATGTGCAGCTCCTATCGGGATTTGTCGGCACATTGGGCGGCTTTGCTTGTCTTGTTTTACCATTGTCGAAATGTCTTGTAACCAGGATTCCGAGTCTGATCGGGTCGTCCTGGGAGAAGGAATATCCTTTGTTGACCGTGAGAGCTTGTGATGGGCTAAGTTGGGACACCCTGCAGGGTTTTGAACTTTTGAAAGCCGTGCCCGCGGTTATGGGCAGATGTGAATTTGTTAATATCCGGTTGTAGAGAACTTGTCACTTAACTTAATTAAAATGGATCAACAGCGTGTGTAACCGTGATGGTCTCTTTTCGGCGGAGTCCGGGAAGAGAACACGGTCTCGTGTTATGCTTGAACGTAAGTAGTTCTAGGATCACTTCTTGATCACTTCTAGTTCACGACCGTGCTTTGCTCCTCTTCTCACTCTCATTTGCGTAAGTTAGCCGCCATAAATGCTATTGCTTGCTGCAGCTCCACCTCACATACTTTTTCCCTACCCATAAGCTTAAATAGTCTTGATCGCGAGGGTGTGAGATTGCTGAGTTCCCGTGACTCATAGTTTACTTCCAAACAGTTGCAGGTCCCGATGATAACCATGCAGGTGATGCAACCGAGCTCAAGGAGGAGCTCGATGAAGATCGTGTTCGTTGTGTTATTTCGTTTTCCTTTCGATCAGTAGTGGAGCCTAGTTGGGGTGATCGGGGATCTTTTGCATTAGGGGTAGTCTTCTTTTATTTTGGTTCCGTAGTTGGACCTTGATTGTATTATGGATGATGTAATGCTATATTCATGTATTGTGTGAAGTGGCGATTGTAAGCCAACTCCTTATCCCTTTCTTATTCAGTACATGGGATGTGTAAAGATTACCCCTCTTGCGACATGCCTACTATGCGGTTATGCCTCTAAGTCGTGCTCCGACACGTGGGAGATATAGCCGCGTTGTGGGTGTTACAGATGATAACTTCATCATGATGCATTGATGTAGAGAAATGAACACATCAACGCTATGGATTAATTTCTTTGAGAAGAGCGGCCAAGAACGAGAAGATCTGTTAGAATTTCGTAACCAAAACTTTCCCCCTTAGTCCACCTCTTAAATCTCTGGACGAGATTTTTTGTAGTGGAGGAGATTTGTAACACCCCCATTCTCTTGCTATAGTGACCCTCCTTGATTAAGCTAAGTCGTTTGCTAAACAGTTTTTGATCTCCTTTGGATCCAAATCTCATTTCAAATTCCACTTGAAGTCAAATTCAAATTATAAGTCAAATATAGAAATTCAGAAACATGAAAAAAAAGTGTTCAAACTATTGGAAATATTCCATGCATAATTGTCATCGTGAAACCAACATTTAATAAATTGTTTTAATGCCCTAAAATAATTGAAACAGAGACTAAGACAATAATTTAAATGCTTTCTAATTTATAAAAATTCTAAACTAATTATTAAATGTTAAACTTCATGCGAAAGTGGCGTGAATTATAGCAATAATTTAGGCACACATTTTATGTTTTATAAAACTGTTTTGTTATAAAAAGAAATACAAAATAGAATGTAATAAAAGGAAAACAGAAAAGAAAATTAAAAGAATAAGAAAATAAAAGGGTCATTGTGCAATGGGCCTAGTGCACAGTGCCGGCCCAGCTGGCCAGCTCACCGCCTCGGTGGACGACGCGCCCACATCCATGGCACGGATGGCCACGCGTCGGCCATCCACGACCACCTCGTAGCCCTGTACACCTACAAGGGCTCCCCTGCCCCGGACAAAACCCTAGCTACCCCCCTCCCGTGCACTCCCTCTCTCTCTCTCTCTCGCCCCCTCGCTCCTTAGATCTGCCATAGCCGAGCGCAGTCGTCGCCATCCACCTCGCTCCACCGCGGCAACTGGCACTCCGGAGCACCTCTGACACGTCCCCGAGCATCAACGTACCCTGCTACTCCATCTGTGACGATGAGCGTGAGTCGAGAGCTCCTCCTTCGCCGAGTCCGCATTGCCTATGTTCGCCTTGGTCGTCGTCGACTTCGTCCGACTTCGTCTACCGCCCTGCATCTACTAGCCACTCATCGGACCTCCTTGAGCCCCCACGGTGAGCTCCTCACCCTCTCCCCTCTCTCACGTAGACCTCCTACCTCTCTAGGTTGCTCGCTGTAGTAGCCGCAGCTCGCCGGTGCCCCGCTCCGTCGCTGCCATAGCTAGAGCCCCTCCCCTCCCGTGTGATCACGCCTACACACTACATGGGCTCGTAGGAGTTCGGTGGGCTATCTAGATCGCCGCACCGCGCTCCCTAGTGTTGTCATCGTCAAAGCCCGAATGCCACCGCTGCCTGCCATTGTCGCAACGTCCGTCTCCAGCCACCTGAGCCGCTCTCTTCGCCACCATTCGGCGCGTGCCATCGCGTACGACTCGTAGGACCAAACGCAAGGCGAAACGTCCCCCTGTGTGTTGTTTCGTCGCGACGCCGCTGTCTCTGGTGGTCACCGGAGCACGCACCGGCGTTGAACACTGATGGTCCGACGTGGCACTCCCACTGGCCCCCCTGGGTCGCTGGCAGCTGGCTCAGCGGGCCTAGTTGACCAAGTCAACACGTTGACTGGATTGGGTCCAGTGACTGACGAGTGGCCCGCACCGCTAATCTAATTGACTAAATTAATTAAACTATTTTAATAAACCTAAATAGTGATTGACAAGTGGGCCCATGAGTTTAATTAGTTAGTTTTAGTTAGAATAAAACTCTCTTAATCCCTCTATCTTTGACATGTGGGACCCAGCTGTCAGGTTTAACCCGAGTCAGCTGGGTTGACTACTGACGTCACCCTGACACCATCCTCACTGCTCACAATAATTCTATTTTCGAATTATTTTAAATAGTAACAATCTCAGAAGTGTTTAAATCTTTGAGAAATCATATAAAATAATATATAAGTCAGATGAAAATAATTTATATATGAAAGTTGCTCCGAAAAATACAACAAATCTGAATATGCAATCCGTTCATCTATCACACGCCTCTAGCATGATGAACATGGATCCTTCCCCTCCAATTCATTTGTTCAAAAATGCCAAACACCGGGAAAACATTCCTAGATGTTTTCCCTGTTCGTCTGTATCAAGTAGCACTGCGTTAGGTCACCCCTAGCACTGCTTATTGTCATGCCATGCATCATGATGCACGTGTTTGCTTTATATTTTTTGTTTCTTCCCCCTCTTCTCTAAGGTGGACCCCGAGGCTGATGCTGCTCCCGAGATCGACTACACACCTGACGATCAACCCCTTGCCGCATAGCTTCCAGGCAAGCAAAACCCCCTTGATCATTCCTATATCGCCCATTCCATTCTCTCTCATGCTTGCATTAGATTTTGCTACTGTATTTGATTCCTCCTATTCTGATGCATAGCCTGCTTCTGTAACCTTCTTTTATACCTTACCTGCTTATCCTATCTACTTAGTATAGGCTGGTTAGTGATCCACCAGTGACCCGTCACCCTGTCCCAGTTGCCCCCACTTTATGATCGATGATTCCATCAACGTGATTGTTGACCTGAGCCCGACACATCACCTCACACCCCCTTAGATGTATGAATCGGCAAAGTTACCATCGAGTGCCGAGGGTAATACCTCATGTAGCACTTCTGATGAGATCTCTACAATATAACTGATCGGTCATGGTCTATGGAGGTTGATTCCTCCATCACCACTCCCGGTAACGACTCTGTCGCGCAACACCTCAAGTGTGAACCCTTCGGGGGCGATTCATCCAAGTTTACCTTGACAGTTACATCGAGTGGAATCCATCGAGGGAGATTCCTTGGATTCCCCCTTGGTGCTATGGACACATAGTTACTCCGACTTTAAACCCAGAACCATGATAAAGACAGGTCAGCCCCGAGGGGTACCGTGAGAGTTACTATTTTGTGGGACTAAAGGGGTAGGCCGTACCACCCCATTTGAAGTGGACCTGAGTTCCCGACAGTCTCTTGCGAGTCGGATTGATAGTGAGGGTAGCCGCGAGTTGATGTGAAGTCGGGTTGACCTGGAGGGTACCCGAGAGATTTCTAAGCGGCGCAGCCGAGCATTCTTAGCCTTTGTCGTAAGTCCGTGAGATAGGGTGACGGGACCACATATCGTGGATCATTGATTTTTACCGTGTGCTCCCAAGACACTAACAATTTGGATATGTGATCCGAGTAGGCCTATGGACTTTTTGCACTAACCATCACGCGGGAATAAGTATGGGCACTTTGCGTCATATGTATCAGCCAAAAGCTCTTCAGACATTAGCGACTGAGTGGCGCACGCTGGGTTGGACTGGTTATGACTCGGCTCATGTAAGGTGGCTAGGTCTGCTCACCGTCCGCCCTCCCAACATGCAGGAGTGCAATGGGAGATGTGCCCAAGAACCCTGCACTGTTAAGATCTAGACCGGCGTGCTAGCCTCTCTATTGAGCCTAGGTAGAATTACGATGTGTTGACCGGCCGAGGCCGGTCACAACCTGATGGTGTGTTCGGCCAGAGTTGATCGACCGTGTTGGGATACAAATCCAAGCATCTGTTATCATGGTGACTTGTATAGACTTTAAAGATTCAGATATTTCATCCCTTTTATGTGGCAACATTTTAATTTTGAGAGTATCCACATCATGAGCAATTCTATCCATGTTTCTAGACATATTGTCAACTTTGCTTTATTTTTCTTCTACCATGGCATTAAAATTATTTTGAGAACTAATAAATTCTTTAATGTTGTTATCAAGTTCAGTAAGTATCCTATTACTATTGTATTAATTTCCATAGAAATTACCATAATTATTAGAGGGATTGCTAGGATACGGTCTAGGGATGAAATCCCCTATATAAGCATTGTTGTTGAAATTATTTCTTGCAAAAAAAATCACATCAATAGCATCATTATTTTGCTCAATCAAAGTATATAATGGGATATCATTAGGATCAACATGAGCATATGTATTAGCAAGCATACTCATAAGAGCATCCATTTTATCACTTAGAGTAGAAGTTTCTTCGACAGAATTTACCTTCTTACCAGTTGGAGCTCGTTCGATGTGACACTAAGAATAGTTTGTTGTCATATTATCAAGAAGCTTTGTGGCTTCTCCTAATTTAATTCTAATTAATGTACCACTTGCAGCTGAGTATAGAATATTTCTCGAAACAAAGTTTAGTCTCGCATACAAAATTTGTACTATCATCCATATGCTTAATTAATGTGTGGGACAATTTTTAATCATTAATTTCATTATCTCCCAAGATTGTGCAATATGTTCTTGCTCATGTTGTTTGAAGTTCATGATTTGATTTCTAAGAGATATTATATTAGAGGGAGGAAAATACTTAACAATAAAAGCATCCTTACATTTATCCCAAGAATCAATACTATTGTGAGGTAAGGATGAAAACCAAGTTTTAGCACAATCTTTTAGTGAGAATGGAAATAATTTCAAATTAACCATATCATTATCCACATCTTTTTTATTTTGGATATCACCTAATTCAACAAAGCTATTAACATGGCATGTAGCATCTTCATTAGGATTTCTAGCAAATTGTTCTTTCATAATAGGATTTAGCAACGTAACATTAATATCATATGACTCTACACTAGTGGTTGGAGGAGGAATTGGAGTACTAATAAAATCATTGTTATTAGTATTCAAGAAGTCACACAGCTTAGTGTTTTCTTGAGACATAATGCCAATTTAAGCAAGAGAGAAAAATAAAATATTTTTCTATTTTGATTTTTTAGCGAGACTATAAAAGCAAATAAAAGCAAGCAACAAGTAGAACAAGTAAATGATAATGTGTGTGAAGGGACCTTGAGTTGTTTGATGAAATCTCCCCGGTAGCGGCGACAGATATTCTTCTGGTACTTGTGTTGGGCGTTGGGATTTCCCTGGAGAGGAATGGTGAAGTACTATAGTAGCAGAAAGTATTTCCGTCCATAAAGAACCAATAGGAGATGCACGAAAATGACCTTTGGCAGTACCTACACACACAAGTGGAAATACTTGCACCCAATGCGGGCAAGAGGGTTGTCATCCCCTTGTACTGGTTAATATCAAGGATCAAATCTGATAGTAGGAGATATATAAATTGCAAAGTAAAATAAAAGTAAATAAGCTACAAGAAGATATTTAGGGTTTTAGCAATATGATTTAAATAAACCCGGGGGCCATAGCTTTCACTAGAGGCATCTCTCTCAAGAACATAGAAAATGTTGGTAGATAAATTACTATTGGGAAATTGATAAAAAGCACATAATTACGATGTTATAGAATGATCAGTACATAGGCATTACGTCTGTGACAAGTAGACCAAAATGATTCTGCATCTACTACTATTACTCCACTTTGAGATCGCTTCTATGCCTGCCTCTCTAAATAGAGTAATGCTTTGAGAATGATGACATAATTGTCAGATTTCGGGTTCCGAGAAAACCCTTAAGGTTCGAACACTGGGGTGCGCATGAAGATCTCTCCCCCTCTAGCTCTCCCCGTCACCGCAATCTCAAGTCTTAGCGCGTCGAACCCGCAGAACAAGGGACACAAGATTTATACTGGTTCAGGACACCGATGTGGTGTAATACCCTACTCTAGTGTGGTGTGGTGGATTGCCTCTTGGGGAAAGGATGAATAGTTACAAGGGAAGAACAGCCTCCTGAGGAGAGGTGCTCTTGTGCTTGGTGAGTTGATGTCGTAGAGGATCGTCCCCCTTTTAAGGTGGTGGCAAGTCCTATTTATAGAGGCCCGGGTCCTCTCCCCAAATATTAGGCAGGAAGGGATCCCACAATGGCCTGTTTGAAGGGAGATAGATAGTACAAGCTATCCTGACAAAATATGGTCTTCACCTGCCAAAGGCTCTGGTGGTGACACCGTCCTGGGCTCCATGGTGACCTCCGTCCTGCCGTCTTGCTGTTCTTGGTCTTGTTGCACTGATATGGAAACCTTTTCTTGATGCCTCGGGACTCCGCGCCTGTGCTTGCTTCTTTAGAACCAAAGAGGAAATGAGGACACTGCACGCGCTGGCGCCTACATGGTGCCCGCCTCGCCTTGGTCATCATGGCTTGCGTCACGGGGACCTCGCAAGGTGCCCCTTGCCTTGATCTCTCCGCCCCTCGTGAGCCATCCCGGTGAGGCTGCCCCCGAGGAGTTCTTGCGTCATCTACCTCGCGAGGCTTGGCACCTCGCGAGGGTCATGAGTGTTTGCTGGTGAAGATGGTCCGTACAGGGTCGCTGGTGGAGCCATGCTATGGGCCGCAGGCAGGCAAGTCTGGGGACCCCCATTCCCAGGATGCTGACAGTAGCCCCTGGGCCCAAGGCACGCTCGGGCTTGGCATCAAGGCAAAGCCAAGGGGCAAGTGCGGAGCGCCGTGGGCCCTAACGGCATGCGTCCTCAGTTGATGCATGGCGGTTGATTGGACGTGGGTGCCTCCGCTTCCCCATGCTGCCTCGGCAACAGCCCGACTTGACGAGTGCTTGCTGCATGCAGAAAAAGATCATCATTACCTTAGATCATGGAGGCCGGCGGTTGGCTACCCCTTGGCTATAAATGGGAAGAGGGGAGCGGAGCCCCCATCACCCATCTCTTCCTTTGCTTCTCCCGCTCCTTCTTCTTCCTCGCTTCATCGCTTGCTTCATCGACCATGGCGCCTACGGAGGTTCTTAGCCGCAGAGAAGGGAAAGACCCCCCCCCCTCGACGAGCCTAAGCCACTTCTACCGAACAAGAGGTTGTCCCATCGCCGCCACATAGTCGTGAGACCAGAGGTGTCGAGGCCCTGGTGCGAGCGGCCACCTCCAGGGTATCCGCTGCCTCTATATGCCCGAGCCGAGGGCTCTGGAGGGAGGGGCGGCGAATGGCGCCGCCCACGCCATGGCCGTGGTCGCCGCGCCATGGTGACGCACGCCGCCGCCCAGGAGCCCACTCCGCGGACTCCTCGCACGAACTCATGCTGTGGGCGGTGATGCCTCCGCACACTTGGATCCGCTTCAAGCAGTTCTTCGATGCTGAGATGCCGCCGAGGAGCCCCCTCGAGCTTTGGCTACAGCACGCCGACTACGATGCCCCGGCAACTAGAGCAGAGGTTGAAGCCGCATCCCCCAGGGCGACCTTCATGACCCGTGGTTGGGGCAAGTGTTGAGGAACGCAATAATTTCAAAAAATTTCCTACGCACACGCAAGATCATGGTGATGCATAGCAACGAGAGGGGAGAGTATCATCTACGTACCCTCATAGACCGTAAGAAGAAGCGTTATGACAACGTAGTTGATGTAGTCGTACGTCTTCATGATCGACCGATCTAGTACCAAAGATACGGCACCTCCGTGATCTGCACACGTTCGACTCGGTGACGTCCCGCGAACTCACGATCTAGTAGAGCTTCGAGAGAGAGCTTCGTCAACACGACGGTGTGATGATGGTGATGATGTTGCTACCAGAACAGGGCTTCACCTAAGCACTGCTATGATATTACCGAGGTTGATTATGGTGGAGGGGGGCACTGCACACGGCTAAAGATCAATGATCAACTTGTGTGTCTATGGGGTGCCCCCTCCCCCGTATATAAAGGAGTGGAGGAGGGGGAGGGGCTGGCCTCTCTAGGCGCGCCCCAAGGAGTCCAACTCCCACCGGGAGTATGATTCCCTCCTTCCCTTTGTTGATTCTAGGAGAGAAGGAAGGAGAGGGAAGAAGGAAGGAAAGGGGGGCCAGCCCCCCTCCCAATTCGGATTGGGCTTGGGGGGGGGAGCCCCCTCCTTTGATTCTTTCCCCTCTCTTCCACTAAGGCCCAATAAGGCCCATATACCTCCCGGGGGTTTTGGTAACCTCCCGGTACTCTGGTATACTCCCGATTTCACCCGGAAACATTCCGATGTCCAAACATAGGATTCCAATATGTCGATCATTATGTCTTGGCCATTTCGAGACTCCTCGTCATGTCCCTGATAAAATCTGGGACTCCAAACTACCTTCGGTACATCGAAACATATAAACTTGTAATACCGATGGTCACCGAACGTTAAGCGTGCGGAACCAATGGGTTCGAGAACTATGTAGACATGACCAAGACATGTCTCTGGTCAATAACAAATAGTGGAACCTGGATGCTCATATTGGCTCCTACATATTCTTTGAAGATCTTTGTCGGTCAAACCGCATAATGGTATAAGTTGTTCCCTTTGTTATCGGTATGTTACTTTCCCGAGATTCGATCGTCGGTATCTCAATACCTAGTTCAATCTCATTACCGGCAAGTCTCTTTACTCGTTCCGTAATGCTACATCCCATAACTAACTCATTAGCTACATTTCTTGCAAGGCTTATTGTGATGTACATTACCGAGAGGGCCTAGAGATACCTCTCTGACTATCGGAGTGACAAATCCTAATCTTGATCCATGCCAACTCAACAAACACCATCGGAGACACCTGTAGAGAACCTTTATAATCACCCAGTTACGTTGCTACGTTTGGTAGCACACAAAGTGTTCCTCCGATATTCGGGAGTTGCATGATCTCATAGTCATAGGAACATGTATAGTTATGGAGAAAGCAATGGCAACAAACTAAACGATCATCGTGCTAAGCTAACGGATGGGTCAAGTCAATCACATCATTCTCTAATGATGTGATCCAGTTAATCAAATGACAACTCATGTATATGGTTAGGAAACATAACCATCATTGATTCAATGAGCTAGTCAAGTAGAGGCAAACTAGTGACACTCTGTTTGTCTATGTATTCACACATGTACTATGTTTTCGGTTAATATAATTCTAGCATGAATAATAAACATTTATCATGATATAAGGAAATATAAATAACAACTTTATTATTGCCTCTAGGGCATATTTCCTTCAGTCTCCCACTTGAACTAGAGTCAATAATCTAGATTACATTGTAATGATTCTAACACCCATGGTTGTAATGATTCTAACACCCATGGAGTCTTGGTGCTGATCATGTTTTGCTTGTGAGAGAGGCTTAGTCAACGGGTCTGCAACATTCAGATCCGTATGTATCTTGCAAATCTCTATGTCTCCCTCCTTGACTTGATCGCAGATGGAATTGAAGCATCTCTTGATGTGCTTGGTTCTCTTGTGAAATCTGGATTCCTTTGCCAAGGCAATTGCACCAGTATTGTCACAAAATATTTTCATTGGAACCGATGCACCAGGTATGATACCTAAATTGGATATGAACTCCTTCATCCAGACTCCTTCATTTGCTTCTTCCGAAGTAGCTATGTATTCCGCTTCACACGTAGATCCCGCCACGGCGCTCTTCTTGGAACTGCACCAACTTACAGGTCCACTATTTAATAAAAACACGTATCCGGTTTGTGACTTAGAGTCATCCGGATCAGTGTCAAAGCTTGCATCGACGTAACCTTTTACGATGAGCTCTTTGTCACCTCCATATACGAGAAACATATCCTTAGTCCTTTTCAGGTATTTCAGGATTTTCTTGACCGCTGTCCAGTGATCCACTCCTGGATTACTTTGGTACCTCCCTGCTAAACTTATTGCAAGGCACACATCAGGTCTGGTACACAGCATTGCATACATGATAGAGCCTATGGCTGAAGCATAGGGAACACCTTTCATTTTCTCTCTATCATCTCCAGTGGTTGGGCATTGAGTCTGACTCAACTTCACACCTTGTAATACATGCAAGAACCCTTTCTTTGCCTGATCCATTTTGAACTTCTTCAAAAATTTATCAAGGTATGTGCTTTGTGGAAGTCCAATCAAGCGTCTTGATCTATCTCTATAGATCTTGATGCCCAATATATAAGCAGCTTCACCGAGGTCTTTCATTGAAAAATTCTTATTCAAATATCCGTTTATGCTATTCAGAAATTCAGTGTCATTTCCGATCAACAATATGTCATCTACATATAATATAAGAAATGCTACAGAGCTCCAACTCACTTTCTTGTAAATACAGGCTTCTCCAAAAGTCTGTATAAAACCATATGCTTTGATCACACTATCAAAGCGTATATTCCAACTCTGAGAGGCTTGCACCACTCCATAAATGGATCGCCGGAGCTTGCACACTTTGTTAGCACCTTTTGGATCGACAGAACCTTCTAGTTGCATCTTATACAACTCTTCTTTAAGGTATCCATTAAGGAATGCAGTTTTGACATCCATTTGCCAAATTTCATAATCATATAATGCGGCAATTGCTAACATGATTCGGATGGACTTAAGCATCGCTACGGGTGAGAAGGTATCATCACAGTCAACTCCTTGAACTTGTCGCAAACCTTTCGCAAAAAGTCGAGCTTTGTAGACAGTAACATTACTGTCAATGGCCGTCTTCTTCTTGAAGATCCATTTATTCTCTATGGCCTGCCGATCATCGGGCAAGTCAACCAAAGTCCACTCTTTGTTCTCATACATGGATCCCATCTCAGATTTCATGGCTTCAAGACATTTTGCGGAATCTGGGCTCATCATCGCTTCTTCATAGTTCATAGGATCGTCATGGTCATCTAACATGACTTCCAGAGCAGGATTTCCGTAACACTCTCGTGCGGATCTTACTCTGATTGACCTAGGAGATTCGGTAGTAACTCGATCAAAAGTTTCATGATCATCATCATTAGCTTCCTCACTTACTGGTATAGGAATCACAGGAACTGATTTCAGTGATGAACTACTTTCCAGTGAGGGAGAAGGTACAATTACCTCATCAAGTTCTACTTTCCTCCCACTCACTTCTTTCGAGAGAAACTCCTTCTATAGAAAGGATCTATTCTTAGCAACAAATATCTTGCCATCGAATCTGTGATAGAAGGTGTACCCACTACAAAAAAAAGACATCCATGACATTTTGGGCCGAACGAATTTTTTTCTATCATACTTATGACACTTCTATGACGATAATTGTGAAAAAACCCGGTATCATCATAGATGTGGTGGGGTCCTACTTCTATGACAAAAAATCATGACAGAAAATGCGATTTTCATCCTGGGCGGGCCAGAGACGTAGCTGCATGACATACTTTGGGCCGTCTGATGGGGACATGTACCTAGGGTAGGGTCATGGACCTGATCTAAGTACCTTACCCAAGGACACCCTTAGAAGAGGTCGCCTTCCAGTCGACCAACGAAGGACTCACTCGACTGACTTGAAGGACTCGACCACGAAGATTCACTCGACCACCAGGAGGTCAAGAGGCACTCTGCACTGCAACGGCCTGTAATTAAGTAGGCTTTATGATAGTAAAGGCACTTTATGTGGGGCGTTACCAGTAACGCCCCAGACTTAACTCACCTTAAACCCTCTCCTACGTGGGCTGGCTGGGGTCCTGGCGCACTCTATATAAGCCACCCCCCTGCACAGGCAGAAGGGTTCGGCATCTTGCAACTCGTATACTCATAATCCACTCGACCGCCTCCGGGCTCCGAGACGTAGGGCTATTACTTCCTCCGAGAAGGGCATGAACTCGTACATCCTTTGTGTTTACAACCTCTCCATAGCTAGGACCTTGCCTCTCCGTACCTACCCCCCACTCTACTGTCAGGCTTAGATCCACGACAGTTGGCGCCCACCATGGGGCAGGAGTTTTAGCGATTTTTGTGGAGAAGTTGCGATTCTTCCAAGTACTCTCATTATGGTGTCTGCTGGAGTTTTGGTCGAGGGTCAAGAGATCCGTCTCGGCACTCTCACCTTCATCGCCGATGATTCCGCGTGGCTCCAGGAGGCTCCACTCGACGTTGATGCGCTCCCCGTCCGCGGTGCGACGCATTTTCGCGCATGTGTCTGCGGTGTTCTGCTGCGGCAACCGTCGACCCAGTATTGGTCGGCCCCTCCATCGTCCACCCTCCCGGTCTCCCGCCAGCACAAGCGCTCGGGCCGGTCGAGGCTTCAGCGATGGGTGAGGCACACGATGGCTCGCCAATCGGCCGCCACCCAAGTTGCGGCAATCGAGCCCAACGAATCTCTCTACGGCTTGTTCGATCTGTCGACTGGCTCCGTAGAGACTGCATCCGAGTGCGGTAGCAGTGATCCAGCGGCGGAAATCTTGATGGTCGACGGGCCCCGCAGTCCCCCTGGCTTCGCCCGTGATGACGGAGCAGGTGACGGAGGCGACCCCGCACGACGCCACGAAGAGTATCAGCCCGAGCCACTCGACTCTCTGCAAAGAGAGGAACTTCGCCGCAGGAATGTGGATGCCCTGCGTACTCCCATTGCAGGAGAAACCCCCGAGGCTCGCGCCTTGGAGGAGGCGCGTCTGGCCAACTTGGCCGAGCGCACTCGACTGGAGAACCTTCAGCGAGCACTCGACGAGCGCGCGCGGCAACGAGTTCTCGACACCAGTCGACGTCAACTCTTCCCGCCGACTCAGGTATATCGAACCCCAATCCAGAATTTAGTAGCTGCGACCCGTATAGCAGAGTCCATCCAGCCTTCACAGTCGGAAGCTGGCAGAGGTCTGCTGCAGATTAGGGATCTGCTCCGGGCAGCAGGAGATCAGAATTCAGCTGTGTCTCAGTCGCGCAACAGAATTCACAGTCGATCCGTCATTGTGAATACGGTTCTGTCGGCTCACAGCCCCAGATCGCCTCCGCGGCGTGAAGGGCGCGAGAATCGGCGAGATCAGTATGGCGACCGACTCGACCGAGATGAGAGGCGTCGAGTGCCCTATTCCCCTCCGAGGGGTCGGTCTTACGCTCCTCGACAGCAAGATGACAGACGTTAGTACAGTACAGGGCGAAGGGTTCCAGTCGACCCCAGAGAACCAGGCTTCGACGCGCGATCCATTATCGTACAAGGTTTGGTCGACCGGAATAGAGCCCATCGAGGCGGACTCGACAGAGATGCACCCACAAGCAGTCGAGTGCATGTTTCTGGTCCCGAATGTTTCAGCAGAGCTATCAAAGCCGCAGTTATCCCTCCCAATTTCAGGTTGGCGACAGGAGTCAGCAAGTTCACTGGTGAGTCTAAGCCTGAAACTTGGCTTGAAGACTACCGAGTGGCAGTTCAGATTGGTGGTGGGAACGACGAGGTGGCCATGAAGCATTTGCCCCTCATGCTGGAAGGTTCTGCCAGGGCATGGTTGACCCAATTACCTCCTAGCAGCATTTACACTTGGGAAATCTGTCCCGAGTGTTCATCAGAACGTTTGAAGGAACTTGCAAGCGACCAGCTGGATTGACAGAGTTGCAAGTCTGCGTGCAGAAGGCTAATGAGACTCTCAGAGAGTATATTCAGAGGTGGATCACTTTGCACCACACTGTGGAGAACGTGTCCGATCATCAGGCAGTCTGCGCCTTCAAAGATGGCGTCAAGAACAGAGAACTGAGTTTGAAGTTTGGTCGAACCGGTGACATGACCCTGAGTCGGATGATGGAGATTGCTACCAAGTACGCCAACGGCGAAGAAGAAGACCGACTCCGAAGCGGCAAGCACAAGCCGAGTCAGTCGGAAAAAGGAAACACCAGTCGGAAACAGAAGCGGAAGGCTGAACCGGCAGCTCCTGGAGAGGCTCTGGCCGTGACACAGGGAAAGTTTAAGGGGAAACCAAAAGGATCCTGGAACCCCAAGAAGGTAAAGGATAAAGAAGGGAACGACGTAATGGATATGCCATGTCACATCCACACGAAGAAAGACGAAGAGGGGAATATCATCTACCCAAAGCACACCACTCGCCAATGTCGACTCCTGATCCAGCAGTTTCAGGGAAAACAGTCTAAGGACAAGGAGAAGGAGTCGGACAAGGCTGAAGACAAGGAGGACAGTGAGGAAGGATATCCGCATATCAACTCCACTCTGATGATCTTTGCAGATGTGGAAAGCAGGAGTCGACTGAAAGTCATTAACCGAGAGGTGAACATGGTTGCCCCAGCAAAAGCAAATTATCTGAAATGGTCTCAAATACCCATCACATTCGACCAATCTGATCACCCGACTCATATTGCCACCCCTGGGAGGCAAGCTTTGGTGGTGATCCAGTTGTCGAAGGCACTCGACTGACAAAGGTGCTGATGGATGGTGGAAGTGGGCTGAATCTGTTGTATGCAGACACACTGAAAGGAATGGGCATTCCGATGTCCCGACTGAGCACTAGTAACATGAGCTTTCATGGAGTTATACCAGGGAAGAAAGCCGAGTCACTCGGCCAAATAGCTTTGGATGTGGTGTTTGGTGATTCGAAACACTTTCGCAAAGAAAAGTTGACGTTTGAGGTCGTGGATTTTCAGAGTGCATATCATGCCATTTTGGGGAGACCAGCTTACGCACGGTTCATGGCTCGACCATGTTATGTGTACCTCAAATTGAAGATGCCCGGCCCCAAAGGAGTGATCACTGTCACCGGTGATAGGAAAAAGGCAGAAGAGTGCTTCCAGAAGGGCTCCAAGATTGCCGATTCCCAGGTGACAGCGGTCGAGTTCGAGGAATACAAGCAAAACGCAGATCCGAGTGACTTGCTGCGATCAAAGAAACCCGCCACAGAATCTGCATTCCAGTCGTCCGGTGAGACGAAGCCTGTTCACATTCACCCGACCGACCCCGATGCGGCTCCGACCCGCATCTCCACAACACTCGACCCCAAATAGGAAGAAGCGCTCATCCAGTTCCTCCGTGAGAACTGGGACATTTTTGCATGGAAGCCCGCTGACATGCCAGGTGTTCCCAGGGGACTGGCTGAGCACCGCCTAAGAGTCGACTCATCTGCAAAACCAGTCAAAGAGCATCTTCGGCGGTCCGCCGTCCAGAAGAGAAAAGCCATCGGTGAAGAAGTGGCTCGACTGTTGGCGGCCGGATTTATCCGAGAGATATACCATTCCGAGTGGCTCGCTAATGTCGTCATGGTTCCTAAGAAGGAAAAGTCGCTCCGAATGTGCATTGATTTCAAGCACATCAACCGGGCCTGCCCGAAAGATCATTTTCCTCTCCCTCGCATAGATCAAATTGTTGACTCGACCGCAGGATGCGAGAGGCTATCTTTTTTAGATGCCTACTCCGGGTATCACCAGATCCGTCTGTACGGACCCGACGAGGTGAAAACAGCTTTCATCACTCCATTCGGGTGCTTCTGCTATATCACCATGCCATTCGGCCTCAAGAATGCCGGAGCCACATTTATGCGAATGATTCAGAAGTGTCTACTCACTCAAATCAGTCGGAATGTGGAAGCATATATGGATGATATTGTTGTCAAGTCACGAAAAGGTTCCGACCTGCTCGCTGATCTCGCCGAAACATTTGCCAACCTCAGAAGATATGATATCAAGCTCAATCCATCAAAGTGCACATTTGGAGTTCCTGGTGGCAAGTTACTTGGTTTTCTCGTTTCCGAACGGGGAATTGACGCTAACCCAGAGAAGATTGGCACTATTCTCCGAATGAAACGCCCTGTGTGAGTGCACGATGTTCAGAAGCTTACTGGATGCTTGGCCGCATTAAGTCGATTCATCTCACGACTCGGTGAAAAGGCATTGCCTCTTTACCGACTGATGAAAAAGACAGACAAGTTCGAGTGGACTCCAGAAGCTGATGCAGCGTTTGCCGAGCTAAAAGCTCTGCTATCCACCCAGCCGGTGCTTGCTGCTCCAATCAGCAAAGAGCCTCTGTTGCTCTATATCGCAGCCACAGGACAAGTCGTCAGTACTGTGCTTACGGTCGAGCGGGAAGAAGAAGGAAAAGCTCTCAAAGTTCAGCGCCCAGTGTATTATTTGTCTGAAGTTTTGACTCCATCCAAGCAGAGATATCCTCATTATCAGAAGCTTGTGTATGGAATATACATGACCACAAAGAAGGTTGCTCATTATTTTTCTGATCATTCCATCACAGTCGTCAGCGACGCTCCACTATCAGAGATTTTGCACAACAGAGATGCAACTGGTCGAGTGGCCAAATGGGCGATTGAACTTCTTCCCCTTGATATCAAGTTTGAGGCAAAGAAAGCCATTAAGTCCCAGGCAATAGCAGATTTCCTCGCCGAGTGGATTGAACAACAGCAGCCGACTGAAGTTCACTCGGAGCATTGGACCATGTTCTTTGATGGCTCTAAGATGTTGAATGGTTCCGGTGCTGGGGTTGTCCTGGTTTCCCCCAGAGGAGATAAGCTCATATATGTGCTCCAGATTCACTTTGATTCCTCCAACAATGAGGCAGAATATGAGGCCCTCTTATATGGGTTGCGCATGGCCGTTTCACTCGGCGTCCGTCGCCTGATGGTCTATGGCGACTCGGATTTAGTGGTCAATCAGGTGATGAAAGAGTGGGACGTGAGAAGCCCAGCCATGACTGGATACTGCAGTGCAGTGAGGAAGCTGGAAAAGAAGTTCGAGGGGTTGGAGCTCCATCATATACCCCGACTGAAAAATCAAGCAGCTGATGATCTAGCAAAGATAGGTTCCAAGAGAGAAGCCATTCCGAGTGGTGTGTTCTTGGAGAATATACACGCTCCGTCAGTCAAAGAAGATCCTTTCACCGAAGAAACTCCACAGCCCAAGAGTGCCACAGATCCGACTGAAGTTGAAGTCCCAGCGGTGGTCGACTTGATCATGGAGGTTTTGGTGGTCATTCCCGACTGGACCGTTCCGTATGTCGCATATATCCTGAGAAAAGAGCTTCCGGAGGATGAGGAAGAGGCTCGACAGATCGTCCGTCGGTCTAAGGCCTTTACCATAATCAAAGGACAATTGTACAGAGAAAGCGCGACTGGAGTTGGTCAGAAGTGCATAACACCAGAAGAAGGTCGACTCATCCTCAATGATATTCACTCGGGGACCTGTGGTCATCATGCGTCCTCTCGGACCATCGTGGCCAAAGCATACCGAGCTGGATTTTACTGGCCAAAGGCGAATGAGATGGCAAAAGAGATAGTGGATAAGTGCGAGGGATGTCAGTTCTACTCGAGTATGTCGCACAAGCCTGCGTCGGCTCTGAAGACCATCCCACTCGTCTGGCCTTTCACAGTATGGGGACTGGACATGGTCGGTCCTTTGAGAACAGGACGAAGTGGCTTCACGCATGTACTGGTGGCAGTCGACAAGTTCACCAAGTGGATCGAGGCTAAACCAATCAAGAGCCTTGACACCGGTACTGCTGTTAGCTTCATCAGGGAACTAATATTCAGATATGGAGTCCCGCACAGCATCATTACGGATAATGGATCGAACTTTGACTCAGAGGAATTCAGAGATTTCTGCAACTCCCAAGGCACACGGGTCGACTACGCTTCAGTCGCCCATCCGCAGTCGAATGGACAAGCGGAGCGAGCTAATGGACTGATTCTTAAGGGATTGAAGCCTCGACTGATGCGTGACCTCAAACACGCGGCTGGAGCTTGGGTAGACGAAATCCCCTCAGTGCTTTGGGGACTGCGGACCACACCTAATCGGTCGACCGGAAGAACTCCATTCTTCTTGGTCTACGGAGATGAAGCAGTCTTACCGAGTGATCTTCTCCACAATGCTCCTCGAGTTGAAATCTACAACGAAGCAGAGGCTGAACAAGCGCGGCAGGACGCAGTCGACCTTTTAGAAGAAGAAAGGGAGATGGCTCTGATCCGGTCGACCATCTACCAACAAGATTTGCGTCGTTTCCACGCCAGAAATGTGAGAGGTCGAGCCTTCCAGGAAGGAGATTTAGTTCTCCGAGTGGATCAGCACAAACCACACAAGCTTGCTCCTTCTTGGGAAGGCCCCTTCATCGTCACCAAGGTTCTCCACAATGGGGCGTACCGTCTTTACAACGTCGAGCATAATATCGACGAGCCCCGAGCTTGGAACGCGGAGCTACTCCGCCCATTTTACACTTAAGTTTTATCACTCGGATGAGTTGCAATAAAGTACTTCTGTAGTTCATGGACCTCAAAATAATAGTGTCATAGTTCCTCCATAATTTCTGTCACTTTTTATTTTTGTCCAAATAAAATTCCCCCTCAGTGGGTGACTTAGCCGCGAATCCGTTTCGCCTAAGTTTGTAAAAATCCTACCGAGTGGTGAGCCAGACTCTCACTCGGAGGCTTAGCTGCGAATCCGTTTCGCCTAAGTTATCAAAATCCTACCGAGTGGTAAGCCAGACTTTCACTCGGGGGCTTAGCTGCAGCCCTGTGCTCGCCTAAGTTGTGAAAAATCCTACCGAGTGAAGAGCAACCCTCTCACTCGGGGGCTTAGCTGCAGTCCAAGCACTCGCCTAAGTTATCAAAATCCTACCGAGTGTAGAGCAACCCTCTCACTCGGGGGCTTAGCTGCAGTCCAAGCACTCGCCTAAGTTATAAAAATCCTGCCGAGTGGTAAGCCAGACTTCCACTCGGAGGCTTAGCTGCAGTCCAAGCACTCGCCTAAGTTATCAAAAACCCTACCTAGTGGTAAGCCAGACTTCCACTCGGAGGCTTAGCTGCAGCCCTGTGCTCGCCTAAGTGGACTAAAGAATAAGTCGATTGCAGTAAAGGCGCCTTGCTTTGAACCTGCAAAAGACATTTCGAGCCAAAGGCAATCGTATTCAAGCACCAAATTCAAGTTTGAATCGATATCTAAAGGAACCGAGAGTGCTCAGGCGATTAAGCCTGTTAAGGTTTATCGGTTACAATTCCACTCGGCATACCGAGGCAAATTTAAAGCGTCGAGCCAGAAGAAGTTTTTTACCCCTCCTGTGGAGGGCTAGAAGGTGCAACGAATTCATCAAGGTCAATTCCGTCGGCGATCCGAGTGGCCGCTGCAAGGAAAGTTTCCATAAAGGACCTGAAGTCGTGCTTCTTGGTGTTGGCCACCCGAAGAGCCGCCAGCTTCTCTTCTCGCGCATCTTTACAGTGGACTCGGGCTAGACACAGAGCAACATCTGCACCACACCGAGCCGAGGACTTCTTCCATTCCTGCACTCGACCAGGGATCGTGTTCAACCGGGCCATCAGCGACTCAAGGTCATTCTGAAGTGTCTCCTCAGGCCAGAGCGTCGAGTCGATGCGAGATGTGGCGGCCTTCAGCCTTGCGAGATAGTCCACGACAGCTGCAACACGAGATTCCAGTCGGAAAACATCCATGGCAACTTCGTCATTCACCGGAGAATTGACGGGGTCGTGGTTTGGCTCCAGCCGGCTAGTTTCTTCTTCAAAGTCTTGACAAAATTCTACAAGGATGATCACTAAGTCAAGGGGATGGTCGAATGAAAAAACCACAATTGGAAATGTTTGCCAAGCATAGAGGTTTACCTTCAAGCATAAGAAACAGCTTCCTGGCAAGACTACTCAGGAAGGCCTCCAGATCAGTTTTCTTCCCAGTCAATTTGCTGACTTGGTCGGTCAGGGCAGCTTTATCAGTTTTTAGTCGACTGATCTCCTTGTTGGCGATCCCAAGGGCAGCTTTCAGATTGGTATTGTCTTGTTCAAGCTTGGTGACTGAAGCTAACTTCTCGTCAGCAAGCTTGATCTTCTTAGCTAGTTAAAGGTCTTTCTTCTGTTGGGCCTCCCTTACCTTACCTGCAAGTTACAGCAAGATCAGATTTTGAAACAAGCAAGGGGAAAAGCAGTCGTCATTGTCTCACCAAACATACCTTCGGTATCCTCCTTTGCCTTCGTCAGCTTCTCCTGAACCAGCTTCAGGCTCAGCTCGAGTTGAGTGTGCTTGTGTTCCAGTTCAGAGTAGCGAGCCACAAGATCACAAGAGTTCTGCGAAGAACCAATCGACTAAATGTCAAATATAATTCACTTCCGAGTGAAAAAGGAAAAAACACACGTTTCTAAGACTACAGCCGAATACAAGCATTCGACCGTAGTCTCGGGGACTACACCCAGTGGGTGCACTCAGCGTGCCCCCACTAATCCTGTTGAAGACAAAGTCGACCGGTCGACCTCAAAAAAAAAGAGCGAGATGCATTCTCTAAGACTGTGATCAACTGCAAGCAGTCGACCGCAGTCTCGGGGACTACACCCAGTGGGTGCACTCAGCGTGCCCCCACCGGTTTGTGAAATCCAGTCGACATAGTCGACCGACAGAAAAATTGACATCATAAAGCCTAAGGCCGACTGCCAGCAGTCGACCTTAGCCTTGGGGACTACACCCAGCGGGTGCACTCAGCGTGCCCCCGCTAACACGGAGTTTATTCGACACACCCAGTGGGTGACTACTATAAATTCCGGAAAGGAAAAGTTTTTGGTAGCATATCCAACAGAACAAACAGTGGTCGACTGACCTGGACATTGCTTTGGAGGGCAGAGCTGGCGTCATAAGCTGCCTGGCTCGCATCCCGGATGGTCTTCAACTGCTCCATCATGATACCCGCCTGGCGTATCGCTTCCTTCGCCACGCCAGCTTGGTCCTCCGGGACATGGAATCCTTCTAGCTCCACGTGGGTTGTCCTTGTTTCCGGTAACGGCTACCATCCATCTTTCCAGAGTGACATCGTCGACTGCTTCTGGATGGACTCGAGTCTCGTCTTCGGTCCCACAGTACAACCACATGCAGTGGCTCCGGAACTGAAGGGGCTGGATGCGACGCCTAAGGAAGACCTCCAGGAGATCCATGCCCGTCACTCCCTCCCGAACCAACTGCACCACGCGCTCCATCAACATCTTCACGTCAGCTTTCTCCTCCGGAATCAACTTCAGAGGGGAGGGCTTGTTCACTCGGTCCATGGTAAACAGAGGGAGTCCACTCGACTACCCTGGCGTCGACTGGACCTGGCAGTAGAACCAAGTCGACTGCCAGCCTCTGACGGACTCGGGAAAGGTCATGGGCGGGAAGGTGCTCTTATTCCTCACCTGGATCCCCAGACCCCCACACATTTGGACGACTCGGGTTCTCTCATCACCTGGGCTCGCCTTCTTCACGGTCTGAGAGCGACACGTGAATATATGTTTGAACAAACCCCAGTGCGGTCGACAGCCCAAGAAACCCTCACACATGGACACAAATGCGGCAAGATAGGCAATAGAGTTTGGGGTAAAGTGGTGGAGCTGCGCTCCGAAGAAATTCAAGAAGCCACGGAAGAAAACACTCGGCGGCAAGGAAAATCCACGATCAACATGGGTGGCCAAGAGCACACACTCACCCTCTTCTGGCTGGGGCTGCCACTCCTTCCCCGGAAGCCTCGCAGCTCCATGAGGGATCAAGCCCTCGTTGGCCATGTCGAGGAGGTCATTCTCTGTGATGGTCGACTGGATCCAGTCTCCTTGGACCCAGCCCTTCGGCAGGCGGGATCTGGACGAGGACCCGCCACGGCTGGTGGATCTCCCCTTTGCCTTCTCCAGCGCCGACGCCTTCTTCGCACGTTCCAGCGCCGCCATCTTCTCCTTGGCCATGGTTGCCGGCGAGATGCGCGAAGGGAAGTTGTGCGGGGGCGAGAGCGAGCGCGCTGGGCGGGGACGAAGGGAGCAGAGAGAGAGAAAGAATGCTGAGGCGCAGCACAGAAATCCTCACCGGGCGCATTTATAAGGTCCCTTCCGAGTGGATGACAGGTGGGCCCGGTCAATCTAATCATATCAGGAACAGTTATGCAGACGGGATACGTGGCGAAGAAAGCGGCGCGGAGATAGAGGCGTCTATGTCCCGTCCCATCCAAACACCGCGGTCCGCTCCGCTTCGCGCGCGTCCCCAAATTTCGCATCCCGCGGAATCCGCGAACAGCAGATCAGTCTGTCAGACACGGGGTCTCCCGCGATCCGTCGCTCAGAGATCGTCGAAGCCCGAAAGATCACTCGACGAAAGAAGAGAATGGATCGAGTCGACCGAAGACAAGTTGCTCACTATCAACGAAGAAATTCTTTGGCCCAGAACAACGCACGACCAGTGTGCAAAGTTTAATCGGAAACGACATCAACTCCTTCCTCACTCGAAGCCTCAATCCATTCGGGGGCTAATGATGGGGACATGTACCTAGGGTAGGGTCATGGACCTGATCTAAGTACCTTACCCAAGGACACCCTTAGAAGAGGTCGCCTTCCAGTCGACCAACGAAGGACTCACTCGACTGACTTGAAGGACTCGACCACGAAGATTCACTCGACCACCAGGAGGTCAAGAGGCACTCTGCACTGCAACGGCCTGTAATTAAGTAGGCTTTATGATAGTAAAGACACTTTATGTGGGGCGTTACCAGTAACGCCCCAGACTTAACTCACCTTAAACCCTCTCCTACGTGGGCTGGCTGGGGTCCTGGCGCACTCTATATAAGCCACCCCCCTCCACAGGCAGAAGGGTTCGGCATCTTGCAACTCGTATACTCATAATCCACTCGACCGCCTTCGGGCTCCGAGACGTAGGGCTATTACTTCCTCCGAGAAGGGCCTGAACTCGTACATCCTTTGTGTTTACAACCTCTCCATAGCTAGGACCTTGCCTCTCCGTACCTACCCCCCACTCTATTGTCAGGCTTAGATCCACGACACCGTCCATGACAGAAAAAACCGTGGTAGAAGTGAGGGCGAGGAAAATATCAGGGTGTTCCCAGTTACGGTGGGTGGTCGGGGCCAAGCGATGCGCATTTCTCTCGTACAAGCACGCGCGTGGGTGCGAGGCGTTGGGCTCTAACTGAACCCGAGTGAGGAGTTGGGCTCTAACTGAACCCGAGCGATTGCACTTCATGCTACGTGTTACTGAACCCGAGCGATCGATCGATGGCTGTTAACTGAACCTGAGCGATCAATCGATGGCTACTACTGCTAACTAAAGCCGGTCGATGCTGCCTATGGATGAACAGTGAGCATTGCTGGGGGGTTTGGATGAACAGTTCCTGGTGGGGGTGGATGAACAGGACCCCGTGGTGTTGCCTATGGATGAACAGTGAGCGTTGCTGGGGGGTTTGGATGAACAGTTCCCGGTGGGGGTGGATGAAAAGGACCCCAAGGTGTTGCCTCTTCATGAACATGACCCCGATCGATCAAGCCGGTTGGGGCTGGATGAACAGGACCCCATGGAGGGCTGGATGAACAGGACCACCCCGTGGAGGGCATGATGAATAGTAGACGATGGAGGGCTGGATGAATAGTAGCCCGTGGATGGGTGGTTGAACAGGAGCCCGTGGAGAGGGCAGGTTGAACAGTAGCCGGTGGAGTAGCGCGCGGTGGAGGCTGGATGAACAGGAGCCCGTGGATGAACAGTCATAGGTGGAGGCTGGAGGAGGTCAACGGTCGATGAACAGTAGCCCGTGGAGGCTGGAGGGGGTCGATAGTGGAGATGAACAATATCTCGTGGAGTCCCGTTTGCGGTACGCCAAACCCCTCCCAATGAACAGGACCCCCGTTTCGACCATAGCGCTCCAACACAAGTCAGTTTCCTCCGTTTTGCAGTACGCCACACCGCTCCCGATCGACAGGACCCCCGATTCGACCGTAGGAGGTCTGTTTCCTCCGTTTTGCGGTACGCCAGACCCCTCCTGATGAAAAGGATCCCGTTTCGAAGGTGGCTGGTCGAACACAAGGCCGTTTCCTCCGTTCTGCGATACGCCAGGCCTCGTTTCCATCGGCTATTCCGTCTAAGCCCTCCCGATGAACACGACAATGTATTTCATTCTGACCCAGCCGGTTGGCTCCTCATGAACACGACGACGACGCTGTTTCTCCGTTCTGACCCAGCCTTGTACGCGAGCCCTGGCCGTATGTATGCATGAGTAGGCGTTCAAGATCATGCCCGTATGAACGTATGTGGCCATATTTTCTTTTTTGCACACTGGCCACTGTACGTACGTGTACATCCTACGTGCGCGCCTCTACTATGACACATGCACGCCTCTACATCGACCACTATGTACGTACACATTCGCGACCAGAATGACAACGCTACGTACGCTTCGACCAGGTGGGTCCCGACTGTCAGGCACTTCCTTGCGTGCGAAGATGTAGCTGGTGGGTCCCAGCAGTCAGGGGGTGAATCATTTTTTTCCTGGACGCACTTTGTTGCATGCGAAGATGTTGCTGGTGGGTCCCAGCAGTTAGGGAGAAAAGTTTTTTTGCGAAATATGGTCGCTCGCTGGTGGGTCCCCGCTGTCAGGTGGAGGAATAATTATTTTGTGCGTAATAAGGAGGCACTTCCTTGTTGCAGCTGTGGACCCAGCTGTGAGCCTCTCCACGTATATTACTCTTCCGATGGAAGTCGTTCCTTGACCACATTGACCACGCCATGCGAGAGCACCAGGGCGGTGGACGATGGCGTGGCCTAGGAAGGGACGACACGGAGCCGGGGAGGATGCAGCACTGGAAGCCCGCGCGGAGAGGAGTATGTGGGTTCACTGGTTCGGCTGCAGTGTGAGGCTGCCGTTGCTGCAGGGCCTGGCTAGCACAACCGGCCACAGGAGGCAGGAGCTTGCAGCATGACCGGCGCTGCTTTGGGCGGCTGGAGCAAGAAGACCAGAGGTTGAAGAAGCACTACGGTCATTGGATGGACATCATACGGTCACTGGAGGTAGAATCGTTCATATTGACTAAGTTGACAAAGCACTCCGTCCCCGTCAACTTAGTATGCCCACAAGTTATCCACCCACCAAGGTGGGTCCCAACTAGCAGGTGGAGTATTCATTTTTTTGTGCGTAATAAGGCGGCACTTCTGGTGGGTCTGAGCTGACAATGGGGGGAACGTTTTTTTCACAAAATACGGTGGCCCGTCCGGTGGGTCCCAGCAGTTAGGGGGGAAACATTTTTTTCCAAATACGGTGGCTCGTTCGGTGGGTCCCTGCTGTCAGGTGGAGTTATAATTATTTTCCGCGTAATAATGAGGCACTTCCTTGCGGCTGCCGTGGACCCAGCTGTCAGCCTCTCCACATATAGTACTCTTCTGATGGAAGTTATTCCTTGACCACGTTGACCACGCTGCGCCGAGAGCACCAGGGCGGTGGAAGATGGCGAGGCCTAGGAAGGGGGCGACACGGAGTCAGGGATGACGCGGTAGTGGATGCCCACGCGTAGAGGAGTATGAGGGTTCACTGGTTCGCTGCGTTGTGAGGCTGCCATCACCGCAGAATAACAGGGGGTGTGGGTCAGTAGAGGGATGGCCTAGCCACCGGTGGGAGTACTAGGGGGAGGTGAGGCCTCTGCCACATCGCAGCCGGCCATTGGAGGCAGGAGCACGAGGCACGACCGGTGCTGGTTTGGGCGGCTGGAGCAAGAAGACCAGAGGTTGAAGAAGCACTACGACAGTCTGATGGACATCGTACGGTCATTGGAGCTAGAATCGTGCATATTGACTAAGTTGACAAAGCCCTCCGTCCCCGTCAACTTCGTAGGCCCACAAGTCAGCCTCCCACTATACTGGGTCCCAGCTAGCAGGGGGAGTATTCATTTTTTCTGCGTATTAAGGACGCACTTCCTTGCGTGCGAAGATATAGCTGGTGGGTCTGAGCTGTCAGCGGCGGTAACGTTTTTTCGTGAAATACAGAGGGCCTTTCGGTGGGTCCCAGATGTCAGGTGGAGGAACCATTATTTTGCCCGTAATAAGGAAGCATTTCCTTGCGTGCGGCCGTGGACCCAGCTGTCAGCCTCTCCACGTACAGTCCACTTCAGATGCATGTCGGTCGTTGACCATGTTGACTAGGCCGCGCTGAGAGCACCAGGGCGGTGGACGACGGCGAGGCCTAGGAAGGGAACGACATGGAGGCAGGGAAGACTCGGCAGTTGTTTCCCACACGGAGGGGAGTACGACTGTACGAGGGTTTACTGGTTCGTCTGCCGTCGCCAGAGAATAATAGCGGGTGTGGGTGAGTAGAGGGATGGCTAGGCCAGCGATGGGAGTACGGAGGGGCGGTGAGGCCTGCGCGACAGCACAGCCGGCCGCTGGGAGGAGGGAGCAGGCAGTCTCGCCGGCGCTTGTTTGAGCGGCTGGAGCAAGAAGAGCAGATATTGAAGAAGCACGACGGCCGTTGGATGGACATCCAACAGTCACTGCTTGTGTGTCAACATATTTTTAGGAAACCCTCAAATCTGTGAAAAGCAGCATACAACCCATCTGCCATTATTTCTAATAACTTACAACCCATTTGCTAATTCTTAAGGTTTTTTGGAGCCCATATTCTTTTTGTTAGCATTACAGCCCATATTGTGGCCACGGTTAAAAATTATATGAAATTTTGCATATTTTGGTGCGGTCCGAACCGTTTTAATCCCAAAATTTCGAGTCACATTCAAACTAATTTTAAAAAAAATGTATATTAATATAAAATCCAAAAAATTGTCCACGCATAAAATTAATGCAATTTAAATATTGAAATGAAAAAAAGAAATTTGAAACTAATTGCCGGTTTGATGTGTTTTAAAAATGTACAACCCATTTCTCAGTACTGATAGGCCATTTTCTTGTCCAGCCGAATGAAGCTCTCCTTGTCTTGAAAGATTTGCATCCCAACAAGCCTGACAAAGCGACTAACTTGGCAAATCACAAAAAAACTGGGCTAGCTATTTTCATAAAGAAAAAAAAACTACTGGGCTGGTCTGTGGTAAACATAAAAGAGAAGGCTGTCTAGACAGGCCAGAGTGCCCCGCATAGCCAAGTTGACACCCTGCTTCCGTCTCAAAAACAAATTAGATAAATGCCACTCCAATTATGGCGATTCATAAAAATGCCACTTCAATTTCCAAACTTTGAAAAATTCCACTACATTTTTTGCAAACTTTGGAAAACGCCACTGCAATTTGCAAACATTGAAAAACGCCACTCCAGACTTCCAAAAATGCCACTAGAAATGGCATGAAATGGCATTTTTCAAAGTTTGGAAATTGCAGTGGCATTTCTCAGAAACACCAGATCTGGAGTGGCCTTTACCAAATTAACCCAAAACAAGAATAACTTCGCGAGCAGCTGGGTCCCTGGTGTCAGCCGCTCGTTGTGCAATTATCTCGTTTATTGACTACGTTGACAATGGCATGGGACCCAGATGTCAGAAATCCATTAGGAGGAGCCACTTTTTTATTGGCTTGAAATAAGGAGGCACTTGCTTGTGTACTGCCGTGATCTTGGCGGGTCCCTGCTGTCATCCTCTCCACGTACAATCATCTCCTTATTGAATACGCGTCAACTTGGTAGGCCCACAAGTCAGCCTCTAAAACCCGTGGAGGACAAATACAACCCATTTAAAAAAATAATAGCCCATTCCATACGTTCAAACGGAAAGTTCAACACTCAGAGCAAAGTAACAGGTCTGATCCACATATAGAGTACTGAACTTCCATGTTGACAACCATCATAGCCAAGTTAACTATCTACTCCCACTAATACTCTAGTAGTGTACAAGTACTAACTTACTCTTAGCTAACTAGACGATGCCGGCCGCCATCTGCGGTACACGCTAAATGCCGGCACCGGTGTCCTCCGCTTCGCCTCGGACTTGCCAGAGGTGCGATAGGGCGCGTTGGCCATTTCCATGCCGGCCGAAGCTTTGACTTCTAAGCGGGAAACCCACTTGATGAGCTGGCAGTAAAAATTGGCGTCACAAACGCGTGCGTGCCCGACAGCCTCCAGGGCTATTTGCCGGGTGCCGGCCTCCACGTAGTCAGCCCAGTTGCAGGCGCTCTGCTCGTGACTTAGAGCATCGGTGCGCTGCTGCTCCATGTCCCGCTGGCGGCGCAAATCGGTGATACACTGCTCCTCCGCCAAGCGGTCGCGCTCCAACAACTCCTGCTCCTCCGCCAGGCGGTCGCTCTCCAACAAGTCCTTGATCTTCGCATTGCCATCTAAAGACCGATAGAATGCCTCCTCCTCCTGTCTGCCTTCCGGTGAAAAACCAAACACTTGTTCCGGCGGTGACCGCCTCCAGCCTCACCTCTCGCGGACGGGCGGGGGCATGGCGGATGTGGTGAGAGAGAGGATAAGTGGCGAGCGATGTCGGGCTGGGGCTTATGAGGATAGGGCGAGTTGGGTCACGGTGCCACCATAAATGGCCGGGAAACAGTACTTATAGGCGGAAGGTAGCGTGACGGTCATCAGAATTCAATGCATAATTAAGCTGGCATGGCTTAGCGCACCAGCTTGCGGTGGAAAACTAGAGAAACTAAAATTCTGACTGTGCCATCCCGTCCCGAATGTGCTGGGTCGCACGCCGGCATGATGGTCAAACGAGTGCACTCGAATCATCTCCCTCCTTGTCAATAATGATTCCGTTGATTTAAAAGGCCCGCAACAATTAAAGAGCATCTTTTTCGCATTAGTTAGCTGCCTTAATTATGGCTGGCTGCATGCAGGCACTCAAAATCATATACAAATGTTTCTTCAGAGTTAAGGCATTTGCGAACGTTTTCGCTGGTAGTTTCTTCAGATTCGCATGGCATTTTCTTCAGAGCAGCTTGTCAGTTTCTTCAGAGGTAGGCATTTTTATACAAAAAACTGCCACTCCGGATCTTGCGTGCAACTAAAACTGCCAGGAGCGCATTAGTAGGCTAGCTAGTGATCGATCAGTAACTTGTAAACACTGAGCAAACAGATATAAGGAACTATTAATGCATCTCAATGATTCACAGATCATATACAAATATGTAGTTCCAAAAGCAAAGATTAGCCACAACTAAAACCAACTAGTATGATTCCCATAAATAAGATCAACATGTGAATGAATCTCAATGATTCACAGTTCATATACAAATATGTAGCTCCAAAAGCAAAGATCTAGAGAAAACAAATGTTCTTCCTACTAACATGGATGCTTCTCTTAGCCAACATTCAGTACAGACTGAAAGACAAATTTGTTTGTGAAGTCTACAATTCCTCTTGCAAACGTAAGTGGTTTCACCAACAGCTGGAACCATGAGAATGAACCACACATGATGGAGGAACATCCACTACAATATGATTTGGTATTCTCTCGATCACACGTCGAGACAATTTTCAGAATATAAACTTTAACTTAGGCAAAATGATGACCATTGTATAATCAGACCAACGCAATGAAGCACCTAGTGTTGGCCAATAAATAGTACATTACTACTTTTCTGTAGTCCATGAAGTGACTATCCAATCTTTCTGTGTCTATTTTCAAATGGTACTGCATGCAGTGACTATACTATTCTCTTGTGCAGTTCATCCAAAATTGTGGCCACTTTGTGTGTTTGCCAAATAGCAATGGGCAGACATCTCTGTCTGCACAAATATCAAGCAGCTAGTAAACATATACCCCACCTTGTATTTTCGATTTAAACATGTCTCTTCCACATAGCATCTGTCATGTTTTGCACTGGACAATTTGATACAGTCTTGGTTTTCCATGGATAATTTCATACTGAATT
Source organism: Triticum aestivum (assembly GCF_018294505.1). Classification (NCBI taxonomy): domain Eukaryota; kingdom Viridiplantae; phylum Streptophyta; class Magnoliopsida; order Poales; family Poaceae; genus Triticum; species Triticum aestivum. The sequence continues at coordinate 257,203,218 of NC_057809.1, read as the reverse complement.
GATTTGCTTGTTCACAGCAGAAATATAGCGCCTATTCTTCATCAGACCAAGGATATCCATGTTCGCAGTGATGGAATAGGTGAAATCGATACAACCGAAATTGAGCATCCAATCATTGAATCATGTCCTGCACCTCCAATGGAGGTCCACCATGCCAATAAATTCACATGCAAACCACTAGTATTACAATCTAATGATAGTACAAAAAGAGTAGCAAGATAGTAGAAAACCATGTACCTTCTTAATGAACAGCTCATAGTGCCACCAATTGGATATAAAGGTTTGGAAGAAAACATGCTCCTAATGTTGAACAAGTTGGACTTTTTGTGCAGTTCCACTAAAATTGAGCATCCATGTTTGCATAAATATTGAAGGTGTGATTACTATAAAAGTGGCACTAGTTGAAGCATAGACTCACAAATATAAGCATTCCAATTTCATAATGGGAAAAGGTAGCAAGACTGTTTCTAACCACCTATTTGAAGGAATAAATAAGGCAACATCGGCTGATGTCAGAAAGGCATATATAGTTCTTTCTGAAAGAATGATCGATTCCTGACCTTTCCTCTTCTTTTAAGCATATTTTGTGTAGTTCAACTAAAATAAAATGCCATCACTGCCTTGACCATTTAGTGACACTGTACAAAAGGAAATGACTTACCATTACATCATGATGTCAGGTATGTAGTCGACAGGCATTAGATACAAACTTAGAGACCTCCTGTGATAACATAATGAACATTAATTTTAACAAAGGTGTGACTAGCTTTACCGGGATAATTTGAGTGAACTCTACACCCTCTGTTCCTTGATATAAGACGTTTTCGCGGTTTAGTTTGAAGTACCAAAACGTCTAGTATTTAGAAAAACAGGTAGTAGTTTTCTTGAGCACATATCTGGGAAAGCTTGCCACACTTTACTTATGTCGATATGCTAACGCAACACCATTTGAAATTTCAAATACTACAAATATACACTACTCCAGTGGCTAGTGTAATAGTAGAGTAGTTATTTTATTACAGGGTATAGTACAATGGTTTTACTGAACAAATTTCAATAAACTCTGGCACAGGAAGATTTCTATAACAATTAACAATACAAAATGTAAGGGTAACACGTTTTAGAATTGGTATACTAGTTGTGCATGAGCATTAAACCAAATACAAAAGTCTGAAGGTAACTAGCATTATTAACTAATGACAGTATAAAAAAATTGCAAACCATGTACCTCGAAGGTAAATATCATTTCGAACTTGGGGGGACCTTAAAAATTGCTAACCCAATCTTGATAATCAATCAAACATAAAAACTTGATCGAACGAATCAAGAGAACAACCGGAGGAGGAGTTGCCCACTCTTAACCTTTCCTCTTGTATTCATAATTTTTGTGTAGTTTAACCAAAATAAAATGACATCAGCGCCTTGGCATTTTGGTGACACTGTACAAAAAAATTAACTTATCTCATGAAAGTGAGGTATGTAATCTATAAGCATTAACAATGCAAAAATCTGAAGGTAGTAACAAGTTTCATCGTTGGTATACTGTCTGTGCAACAACATTAGAATGCCTTAGCTGAAAAATCTTTAATACATCCACAATCAACACCTAACCCTTAAATAATCCAGTGACATTAAATGCCATTGCTTAAATTTATCGGTGGCATTAGACTGAGTGCGGCATTAGTTAAATGTGGCATCACTTTAGAAGTTGCATTGCTTGACTTGACTGCTGGCGTTATACTAATAGCAAAAAAGTAACAATAAGGGCACGAGAGGCCCATTCCGATAGTGGGCGCACTAGTATGATGTACCTCCACGGACGCATAGAGTGGCGAGGGAGGTATGGTTTCCCAGAGCAACAAATATCCAGGCAACATATGTGGATTACGTCCCATTTTGGTTATGTTTAACCACCTTTTTCCTATGTGAGGATAACAAACCAATCGACCTGGTCATTCTCTATTGCGTTGTCATGCCTTTCTACCCTTCTTCAACCAAGAGACATGAGACTCGTTCCTTAGCTACTAACTTTCCCCTTCTCAACCTAGATGCGGGTTCGATGCCTACTCTCTTGGACAGTACAGTCTCCCTTCCTTTCCTTATTCAACCCAAACATGGATTAGTCTGCATGAAGTAGGGTTTCCTTTAATAGTGCAAATAAAGGTTTTCATTTGCATGACCAGCAGAGCAGAGGATAGCAAATTGGGAAGATGGTGGAGTGGAAAAAGATCCACATGCAACGACATGGCAGATGGGGTAATAGAACAAGGGTATGGTTCGAAAAGAGGTAGCATACCCAAGGGTCGGTGGGAAGTGGCTTCGCTCGTGGTCGTCGTCCTCCACACGCACTATGGCAACGAGCTTGGGGACGGAGGCCATCCCACGCGGGCGTTAGGTCTGAGAGGACGACCTTGTCGTCAGTGCGTGACCTCGCTCGGCGACGACAAGTGCGTCAACGCTGCACGTCCTTTTCTTCCCTGGCGGATCCATGACCACCGGCGAGGAGGGAGAGAGAGGTCGTCTTTTTAGATCTGGAGAGAGGGTGATAGTGTGAGAAGCAAGTGGGCAGCCCTTAGCAAGAAACCTTTGAAGCTCCAGCCTATATATCTTTTTTAGACTACTAGTACTAGAGGTGGAGCAGTGGTAGAGTAGTTTATATTTTCTCTGCAAACAGTACCAGTTAGTTGTGCTTCAAAACTGAACGACACGCCATTAAAAAAATAAAGTCGAGAAATAATATGGCACTTTGGGCCAACGCGGCCAGATCGCATTTTGCACGAGAAATTACACACCATGTTTAGTTGACATGTGCTCCCGTTCCAACATGTTAGTGAGACGACGACGAGTCCTTTTGTACAATTTCCGAAAGGACGTGTAGGCCGGGGCGCCTCTTCGTGTACCGTGGCAAACTGGCAACCGTCCACCGACTCTTCGCCTTTCCCTCTCGATTTGGAACTACTGTCACACGCTCTTCCTCCCTCCTCCATTTGCCTTCACCCTTCCTTATGCCATTGTTCGACCGTCTTCTCCATGGAGGGAACAAGCCGGAAATGACCCCGTTATTCTTGCCCCGATCTGAAAGATGACGTGGTGGGGGAACTCATTGATCGGTGCGACGTCATCACTTCGGCTAGCATGGCAGGTTTGTTCAAGAACATTCTCGACTCAACTAATAATATCATTACAAGGAACCCAAGGGTCCACTAGCGGTTTGATCTCCCTTATCTTCTTCGCTATAAGCCTGTTCGCATGGACGCGGATGACAGAGGCCTTGCCTTGTGCAAGTTGATGCCGCTTGATAACGATACGTGTGATGTCAATATGCCATCGCTTCAGGGTAAGGCCTGGGCTGGCGCAAATGGTGATTGGATTGTTTATATCGGATACAATTGCGAGTGGGAACTTGTGAATGTGTACACTTGTCAGCGGATTCCACTTCCAAAAATCTCAGAGTGCCCTGAGGTTGAGCACACAGATGATTTACGTACGTTCAAATACGATCATGGTGACTGTCGTCTACGGAAGATAGCAATTTGTCGAGTTCCCAACCACTCTTGGAATTACCAGAACTATAAAGTTGTTGCTATCTTCGGCAAGCTTGTTTCCTTCCTTACTGATTCCACGGTTTGTCCATGGATATTGCTCAAAAATTAGTTTCTATACACGGATGAATACTATGATGCAATTGAATACGAGGATCTTGTGTTTGCAGCCACCACTCGTGGCATTGTTTTTGCATGGGATCCTCGTAGTTTCGGTACATTTGTCTTCCACCGTAATTATAATTGTTTCAGCCACTGCATGTGGGTAAGCTAGTTTCCCTTTACTAATTAACCTTCTTGTGTTTCCAAGGTCTTGTGAACATTCCACCACCTGTACTTGAAAAAATTTATAACCAAGGGGGAGATGACGATGGTGATGACCACGAGCATGAGGACGAGCAGAACTTATATACTCAGTGGCTCTTGGCAACAAATTCCGATGGATCACCTCTTCTTGTCTGTATACAGTGCACTGTGATTATTACTGCTGAGGTAGAAGGTGTTCTCTCCCATGGACGCCCTCTCCGGACCTATTCCAACACCCGTTGCCGGGTATTCGAGATGGAACTAGTGTGCTAGCGCCAACACCTTCTCCCTGGTACAGTATTGATAGTCTTGGAGAAAACTCGCTCTTCCTTGGACAAAACTATCAATTGATGGTGAAAGGTGATCCAGCTGCTGTTGACACAACATTACTACCATTTATGAGAAGCAACTATATCTATACCATAGACATTGCGGTGGTTCCCTACCCTAGTCCTGATATATGCCGTTTCAGCCTGGATGATCAGTCCTGCGTTGCTCTCGATATTGACAATAGCTGGCCCTTCCTAGAGCACCTATGGTTCAAAGCAAGCGTTTCCAACACCGAGGATTGGTTGAGTTGAAGTTCATTTCATTGCTTGTTCTTTATTGTGTGATGAAAACTTCAGTATTTACTAGAATGTTTTGTTGGAAATAATCTATAATCGAACATGTATCATCGTTGTCGTTGTGTGTTGATGACTTGTTGTATGTAATGAATGGTACATTTCCAAATGCGTGTCATGGACTCAATTTATGAATAGTTTTCGAGTCACTTCTTGGAGTGTGAGTACCGTAGTAGTATAGCCAGCATCCGGTTAGTATATGAAGTTGCCACATCACATAGAGCCAACCTAATATTGGAGTACCAGATCTGAGATGCCATGTGTACCAGATGAATGACTCCAAGTTCGACCACCGTGATGCTAGGTGCGAGCCGAGGAACACTGTTGGAGAGACCCCCCTCATAATTTTCCTACATTGGTCGTTTGATTCATAGGATGGAATGCTCTAGGAATTTTTTCCTATGTAATCATGTTTTAATTGGCAATCTAGCATCCACCCCAACTTTTTTTTCACTTCCTTTCATCCTATGAAGAGAGTACTTGGTCTAAATGATGTGCCACTGCAAGAGCCGCCTATATTAATTAACCATGCTCTAAAAAGGTGGACTAGCTTTGGCTATAGTAGTACTATACTGGGTTAGTAGGTGACCTTGCGCTTGGCTCTTCTCCTCCTTCGGAAGTCGAACAATAATGATGGTACTACTTCTGGCAATCTGACACCAAATGAACTGTTGCACGTCCACCGCTTGTAAGCAAAAGTTTCTCCTCGTGCTGTGAGCCACCGTGCACGCGTTGGCGAGGGAGAAGGTGTAGTAAGCAAGCTTCTCGTCGTTCTGCGAGTTAACGGGACACATCAAAGTTACGTATTTATTAGTACTCTCTTCAAAAAGGGCCGACCATGTACATGGCTACCATCCCGTGCTCTGTCATTGAGTACATGCACTATTCACGTGCCATCGAGGAGAAAAAGTATTGCGTAGTACTAGGTGCCATCGAAGTGCACGACTCACTTACGCACTTCATATCTCCATTTTCTTCCATGACACGCTACCTTGATGCTAGATGTCCCACGTGTCATGGTGTCATATAGTATGATTTTGTAAAATGGAGGCATATAGATGTCCCGCGTGCCGGCAACAGGATGAACAAAGCTCATGCCTTAAACGAAAGAGTGGAAGAACATAGATTCACGACGACCGAGAAGGAGCTACAAACCTCGGGGTGGAGCGTCTGCACTCATAATATTTTATATTATTCAGCGATATAAAATCAACCAAATCTCACCACGTTCCTATACCATTCTATAGTACTATGCGAATAACTTTGAACGTAAGCCATTGATTCACTCTATCCAATGGTCATAGTTCGAAAATCCAAACAAAACCAAGCATTGGATCAACTTTTTTTCGAGATCAACTCTTTTAGCACTTAGATTGTTGCCGCCTGCCCACCTAGCCCACCTATATATCCACTCATGTGTGATGACCACAGGAGCTATCCACTCAGATTGTAAGTTAAAAAATAAAGGTCGACAACTAATGCGGCACCTCGGGCCAACGCGGCCAGATCGCATTTTGCACGAGAAATTACACACCATGTTTCGTTGACATGTGGTCCCGTTCCAACATGTCAGTGAGACGACGGCGAGTCCTTTTTTACAATTTCCGATACGACGTGTAGGCCGGGGCGCCTCTTCGTGTACCGTGGAAAACTGGCAACCGTCCACCGACTCTTCGCCTTTCCCTCTTGATTTGGAACTGCTGCCGCACGCTCTTCCTCCCTCCTCCATTTGCCTTCACCCTTCCTTCTGTCATTGTTCAATCATCTTCTCCATGGAGGTAACAAGCCGGAAACGATCCCGTTATACTTGCCCCGATCTGAAAGATGACGTGGTGGGGGAACTCATTGATCGGTGCAGCGTCATCACCTCGGCTAGCATGGCAGGTTCGTTCAAGAACATTCTCGACTCAACTAATAACATCATTACAAGGAACCCAAGGGTCCAGGAGCGGTTTGATCTCCCCTATCTTCTTCATCGTGACCTGCTGACTGGTGTGGGGACGAGGGAAGCCTCGCCTTGTGCAAGTTGATGCCGCTTGATAATGATACGTATGATGTTAAGATGCCATCGCTTGAGGGCAAGGCTTGGGCAGGCGCAAATGGAGATTGGGTTGTTTATATTGGGTACAATTGCGAGTGGGAACTTACGAATGTGTACACTCGTCAGCAGATTCCACTTCCAAAAAACTCCGAGTGCCCTGAGGTTGAGCACACAGATGATCTACGTACGTTCAAATATGATTATGGGGACTGTCGTCTACGGAAGATAGCAATTTCTCGAGTTCCCAACCACTCTTGGAATTACAAGAACTATCAAGTTGTTGCTATCTTCGACAAGTTTGTTGCCGTCCTTCGTGGTTAGACTGGATGGATATTGCTCAAAAATCAGTTTCTATACACGGATGTGTACTGTGATGCAATTGAATACGAGGGTCTTGTGTTTGCTGCCACCACTCGTGGCACCGTTTTTGCATGGGATCCTCGTAGTTTCGGTACGTTTGTCTTCCACCATAATTATAATTGTTTCATCCAGATGCATGCGAGTTGCAAATTTCCCTTCTCTACTAATTAACCTTCTTCTTGTGTTTCCAAGGTCCTTTGGACATTCCACCACCTATACTTGAAAAAATTTATAGCTAAGGGGGAGATGAGGACAAGGAGGGACGATCTACTTAGTGGCGCCAGGCAACCTCCGATGGATCACTCCTTCTTGTCTGTATACAGCCCACTGCTGATGTTACTACTAAGGAAGCAAGTGTTGTCTCCCATGGTCGCACTCTCCGGACCTATTCCAACACCCGTTGTATGGTATTCGGGATGGATACTACTGTGCTAGCGCCAACACCTTCTCCTTGGTACAGTATTGATAGTCTTGGAGCAAACTCGCTCTTCCTTGGACAAAACTATCCAATGATGGTGAAAGGTGATCCAACTGCTGTTGACACAACGTTACTACCATTTATGAGAAGCAATTGTATCTATACGTCGGACATTGTGGTGGTTCTCTACCCTGGTCGTGATATAATAGGTCGCTTCAGCCTGGATGATCAGTCATGCGTTGGTCTCGAGATTGACAATAGCTGGCCATTCCCAGATAATCCCTTGTGCTTCAAAGCAAGCGTTTCCAACGCTGAGGATTGGTTGAGTTGAAGTTCATTTCATTGCTTGTTATTTGTTGTGTGATGAAAATTTTAGTATTTATAATGTATCCTCGTTGTCATTGTGGGTTGATGACCTGTTGTATGTAATAAAATGAAATGACTGTGATAAACTTACTAAATTTATGAATGGCTTTCGAGTCGCTACTCTGAGTGGGAGATGCGACGAGGCAAAAAAATATTTTCCAAATACATAATTGTACGTGCATTGCAACAGGTTATCGGATGAGGCCAATCAACAATAGTACACTATTTGTACTAGCTTCACATGCTGCACTATCTCTACGTCTATGTACGTAATACAACAAGTTTTAAACTTGAGACCAGCCACCCATCCTCACAAAGAACACTTTTTACCCTAGCACAGACTCCAGGAAATTTGGCCACAGTGTGAGGTGGGCCATATTAATGTGTTCGCTGTATGTAACCAGCACCTCGAATCCTCGGTACTACTACTATAAGTAGTAGGAGTAGTAGGGTGGCCTAGGCCAGAACAAGCATTCACGTCCAGGAGTACGGCACACGCCACCAGCACGGCTTCCATCTGACACCTTATTTGTTGGAGTCCGTGCTACAGCAATCTCTTCAACCTCGTCGCCTCCCTAACTCAGCCATCATGCGACGGGCGAGGTGGGGGTTTGCCGATAGTCAGTTTCCTCAACTGCGGTTCCACTTGTAAGGCCAACTCCAATGCATGACCCCAAACGGACCTCCGTTTTTTCTCGGATTCTGTCCGTTTGGGTAGGGCAATGGGGTCGTGTCCGGGCCATTTCTCGGATGCGGTAGCCATGCGCTGAACACGCGGACGCATCCTGGTCGTGTACATTTTTCTTTGCAAACACATATCTTTTTTCATCATTGATTTTTTGGTACATGGAAATACATCACCAAAATTTTGACTAGGAAAACAAGAACCACAAGAATACATTTTAGAAGATATCCAACTTCCATAACTGCTCCTGTAAGTTGGATTAGTGCCTTCTCGATGCACTCATTGTTGATCTGCGGAGGCTCGATCCTACGTGCTTCTTTCTTCTTTGAGTGTAAATAAGTAGACATGTCTAGCCTCTATTCTATCAACAAGTGCACTAGTCTCATCTCTAGCCTCAATGCTAGCTAAAAGTGCTAGAACATCTACTAAATTGCGCTCTATCAATATATCGCTGTACTCTTCTTCCCAATACTAAAACTTGCATCCATTCTACACAATAAAATTTGAAGTTAGCACAACTAGTCTAATCTGAGAGCACAACCAAATATTTGGTCGAGTTCTTCCTCATTTTGCCGACACATGGGACATTCAGCATCCAGGTCGTGTCATGCAAGAAAATAGAGTGGTAATTGAAGCCACGTGGTGTGCATCTTGGGTTAAACTGTAAATAGAATCTTACTAATCTTGAGTAGCTCCAAAAGCAGCCACCGAAGATCTTTATTGGATTTTTTTTTCATCACCAGCACCTCGAGGTGAAAGATGTGCAGGTTTAGTGGGTCCTCTTGCATTTTCACTGACATGTGGGACTGCATATGAGCAAACATACGATGGGCTCCGCGCGTTTGCTGGCTGGCTGAGAAGAGAGATAGAGGAGGGATGAGCACGGACTCCAGGAAATTTGTTCTACGTCACCAGCACCTCGATATAGTGGGGTGGCATGGGACATAACTAGCATTCATGTCTAGCAGTACGGCACACACCACCCACACGAGTCCCATCCGACACCAATTTTCTTGGAGTCCGTGCTACAGCCATCTCTTCTCCCTCCTGTTTTCTCAGCCATCGCGCGGTGGGCGGGGTGGGGCTTTGCCGATAGTCAGTTTTCTCAACTGCGGTCCCATTTGTAAGTGAAAATGCAACACATCACGCATTCCCCCTTGAGCGGCATGCCGGACCAACCATGTTGGGTTGCGACGTGAACACGGCAGGATTTTCCTTTTGAACTTGTAACTTGTAAAATTTGGTTCTGCTCCATGGCGCAACCGATAGATAGAAATAACGATTTTCCCTAGAGTAATGATAAGTTTGGTTCTGGCGTGGTTCATGCATGGAGTACGTAGGAAATTTATGAAGTTGATTCGAAAGGTAAGATAATTACTAGTAGTACCATATACTACTACATGGATTTGACGGAAAGATAAAGATACATATGGATCCATCAATGACATCCTCACGCCCTAGTGCACCGGGTCACCAACCGACGTGTGAGGAGCAGCGGCGTTGGCGGCAAGCTCAACGTGCTTCTGAACAATGCCGTCCAAGGTTGCCCTGCCGTCCAAAAGGCCAACGTCCTGTCATCCTCCTCTTGCATGTAGTAGTCCTTGTCGATGATTTGCGCGTAGACGTGGGTGATTATGTTGATGGTGTCTTGCTGCGCCAGGTGCTGCGCGGTGAGCGCGACCTCGAGGTGGACATTCTCTGGCACGACGGTGGGTAGTCGCAGGGCCACCAGTGCGTCGAAGAGGTTGTCACCATAGAGGCCATTGAGGGTGGCAGGCATCACAGAGCCTGGGCGCGTGCGCTGGAGGCGTATGTCAAGGTCGTCCGTGAGCTTCTTGACGACGATGAACTTGTCGAGGAAGCCGACGAGGACCTCGTTGAACAAGGAGACAAAGTTGTCGTCCAAGCGGCCCTCGCCCTGGCAGCTTCAAGCACTACCTGGAGACGTTCCTCGGTGCCGGGCCGCAGGCCGGCATCGTGGACCATCTGGCACAGCCGGCTGATGCTCGCGCTCATCGCCTCCATGGGTCTAGCTTCTAGTCAACTGATCTTGCGATTGGAGTGATCACTCTTGCCCTTGGGTGCGTATGTGCGTAGGATTTCGTAGATTGGACTCGCGGGAGCGTTTATATGAGAAGTGCAGACTTCGTTGAATTCACGTGCGTGTTGGCCATCTACTCCTCGCCCCTCTACTGCACCTGCCTTTGGTTGTATGACAGGTTGGCCAACCACCCATTGGGCCCACTTGTCAGACACCCAAAGGCAGGTGCAGTAAGTCAATGAAGCTGTGTCCCCCTCCGTGCCTGTGCATGCTTTCAAAGACTTGAGACTACCAAACATCACATGCAATGGTTAGTTCATTGCATGTAATCCTATTAAGTAGCAAAAAGACATTAAGTTATCTTGCCGATAGGAATAAAACAATACACCATGCATTTATTTACAGAGGGAGTAGTACATTTTTTGTGAAATGCATTACTAGATATTGCTAGTCAAATACTAAATCCAGATGGACGTGGTAGTACTACTAAATCCAGACGGTGGTGCTAGTACTAGTAGTAGTAGTACTACCAATGTAGTAGCACTGTACTACCCGTTGGTCAAATTATTATGTGCTGCTCCTCACAGTGAAGTGACAAGACCCTACGCTGGAGATGACACCTGAGTATAGGCACCGTGTTCAGCATACCATAGTCAGCCTCACTGTCTGCAGTCACTATCATCATGGCTGTAGACCTAGCCTACTTACAAGTAGCCGTGTTCGACATAATTTCTCGTGCGTAGATGCTCGTGCATTGCACGGAACACCAAGATTGGGGGGGTGGGGTGGACGGCGCCGGCAGCGGCCATCGCACCAGATTTTTCCATGGCCTTCTAGATGTGGTGGGGAGGAGATAAGGCTGATTGTGTGAGACAAGGAGTTGTTTGTAAATAACGAACAACTACAGGCATCTTTTTTCAAAATAAGAGAAGTTTGGTTTGTATGCGTCAGATCTAGATCCGACAGCTATTGGTGAAAGGTGGCGGGCACAATGTCAGGATCCCGATTCCAAGTCACATCGATCTAGCCGGTAACACCTCATATCACATTGCGGCCTCATGCACGGTATCCCCATGGGTGTCGCCTTACCGTGGCCGGGGACCGTTTGTGCCTTTTGGCTCACGTATATGATAGTGTCACTAGCATCCATATGACAGAGAACCCGGGCCAACATGGCTAGTCGTGAACCCAAAGAGGCACAGACCTATGGGAACAGGCATACATGAATCACATCGAGCATGTCGGTCATCAGCGTGTGAATCCGGGCTGTAGCACTGGGCTAACAGGACTCCAGGGAACCCAGGCTCTAGCAAGCTAGGCAGGACTCCGGAAGTCACCGCGTGACATTTCCCCGAAGGGAGAGACATAGGAACGAAGTGAAACACATGCCGGCCAGTCAAGTGTCCTGAGCAGTAGTGCTGGGCTAGCAGGACTCCGGTGAACCGGGCTGTAGCAGACTACTATGGCTCGAGGAGCACTAGACTACATTTCCCCATAAGAAAGGCGGCCAAGGATAAACAACTAGATTGTCAGATCCCTCACATACCAAGCATTTCAATCATACACACAATACGCTCAATATGTGCAAATACAACATGGCATCACAACAAAACTCTACAATTCAAGTACTTTATTTAAAGGCTCCAGAGAGCCATACATAACAAGTTCATACAGGTAGGGGTCACATGACCCGACACTCAAGTCATACAAGCATACAAGCACATGCGGAAGCAAATAGTCTGAGTACAGACGGTAGAAACAAAGAAGGCTTCTCAAAGCCTGTCTATCTACATAGGGCCCTCCATAGCCAGGATCACCACCTGGGTGGCAACTCACTCATCAACGTCGAGATCTACATAAAACCCATCGGAGGGGGTGGTGTTGTCGTCTGAAAACAGTAAATAAGCAAACATGAGTACAAAGTTACTCAGCAAGTCTTACAGCAGAACACACTATACGTGCTTATTCTCAAGAAGGTGGTGGAGTTATTGCAGGAAGCCAGCTTTGATTCTTGGCTAGGCTATCCTACAGGACACCACTAGTGAAATAGTTTTTCGCACACGAGTCCACTAATCACCAACACAATACTCCACCGGGGATCCTCCCTCGTCATCCTATGAGAGGGCCATCCTCGGTACTCACACTTATCTTGAGTCTTTTAGTAGTATCCATTAACTTGTCAATGAGCTGTATAGGCAACCAAGTAGTCCTTGACCGCGGACGCGGCTATTCGAATAGATGATGTTAACCCTGCAGGGGTGTACTTCTTCATACACGCTTTCACCACTTACCACCGTTTACACGACATGTACTCGGCAACCTTCAAGCGGAAGCCCAACGAGGGTGTCGGCCACGGCCTACCTAAACACTCAAGTCTCTAGTCCAGCTTTATCGCCTATCCAAGTTCCATCCGCAGGGAGTTTGGCCGAGGTTTCCACATACGACCCCGAACGATGTGAACAGGGTCCTGAGACGCCAAACGGGCGCCCGACTTACCTGGCCATGGTGTATCTACCGCAACATAGCCCACCTCTAGGGTCAGCGCTACACACGACCGCCAACACATAACCTACAAACACCAGAAACTATTTGCAGCTCCTGGACAGAGTACTAGGGTGATTAAGAAGCCGAGAGGGTCCATTGGTTTCAGGCCCAATGTATGGTAGTAACTGAATCTTAAATCACACATACAAATATCAGTTCTTAGGGACGGACTCAATGAAACAACCCACCATGTACGCCTACATGGCCTCTCACCGATACCTTTACCAAAACATGTTCAACACATCCCTCACATTACCGACATATTCATTTCACTCTAGCCCATCACCCAGGTGAACCAGACCTCACACAACTCTAAGCATAGCAGGCATAGCAAGGTAGGAAACACAAACATGGCTCGGTCAACTCCTACACTTGCTAGTGGGTTTCATCTAGTTACTGTGGCAATGACAGGTACTACAGAGGATAAGGGTTCAACTACCGTAGCACACAGGAGTTTGAAACGATGTTGTCTTAATGCAGTAAATGAGAGTAGAGGCAAGAACATGGGATTGTATCGATATGATCAATGGGGCTGCTTGCCTGATGTAGTGGTAGTAGGGTACTTCCCTTCAGACGGATATTCGGGGTTATCCTCGGAGGCAGAACCTACCACGAAAGACACGCCGAACATAATCAACACATGACAATATGCAACAATATGATGCATGCTATGACATGGCAAAAATGTATGTGTCTTGGCCTAATGCAAGCTAAAACAGAAAGGAATGAACCCATTTGAATCAAAGATTCAAATGTTAGTTCATTTAACATAGCCATATTAGTGCAATATCTTATTTTGCTTAAACAGCAAGGTTAACTTGTTTTTTCATGCATGAAACCATTACAAATGGATAAATTGAATTTTTCTGATCAAAATTCATATATAAATTTTTTCATTTGGAGTTACAGATTAATTTCTATGATTTTTTAAAGTTTGCAACAATTTTTGGAATTCTCTATATAAAAATAAATCCAGAAATTAGTTATCGCGTCAGCAGTGCGTCAGGGTGATGACAGTGGTCAACAGGGACGTCCAGGTCAACTGGGACATCCAGGTCAACCTGACCAGTGGGTCCTGCGTGTCAGCAGTTATTTAAACTAACTAGATTTAGTTAAAACTAATATGGGTTAATTAGCAGAGGGGGTCCCACTTGTCATAGACTCAGGGTAGTCAACCTGGGCCCACCCAGTCAAGGTCAACGGTTCAAACCCGCCGGCGTTAAGCCGTCGGCGAGGACAGACGCGGCGAAGGGCGTCGTGATTCCTCCTCCGGCGACCAAATGGCCGGCGGAGGGCATCTACGTGCTGCTGGTGAACCCGCGCGCCGAGTGGAGCAAGCGGTGTGTGGGGGGGTGGCCGGAGATGACGCCGGCGTCGAGCCAGGCGGCGGCCAGAGTTCGGGCATGCACGGAAATGGTGTTAGGAGGCACGGCAGGGGGCGCAGAGGGGTGCCACAGCTTCCTGGGGGTGCAGTGAGCGTGTTGGACACGGTGGTGTGGCCAGTGGTTGGCCGGAGACATGTCGGCGACGAGCTCGGCAGTGGCGCATGCGGTGAAGCTTCATGCAGTTGCTACGGTGCACGAGAAGGCAAATAGAGAGGATGGGGAGGTAGCTGAGCTCACGGCGGTCACGTAGGAATGGACGGCGTGGTCGGGGACGAGTTGATGCGGTGGCGATGACGAAGAGGATCTCCGGCGATGGCGGAGTCGGGCGAGGTTGTTGCAGTGGCTGCGGGGCAAGCGAGCGCTCGGGGCTCGGCTTGCTCGAAGGAGGGGAGGGTGGCGGAGCTTCTGGACACGGTGGCTCGGCGCGGGGATGACGGAGGGCGCGACTACGGCGGCGGTGCGGCGGCAGGTGCGTCGGCCATGGTGCGGGAGAACGAGGGAGAGAGGCAGGGGGCGAGTGAGGTGTCCATGGGGTCGGGGCGGCGACGTGGAGCCTATCCAGTGTCCAGGCGCGCGAAGCGGCAAGCTGGGGATGAAGCAGCTGGCTGGCATGGGCCAGCACAGCGCTGGGCCGCCAGGTGGGCCGACTGATGGGCTGCGGCCAGGTAAGTTCTCTCCCTCTCTTTTACTTTTTGTTTTCTATTTTTTCTGTAGGTTTGTGGCTTTATTAAAAATAGTTAGGCACTTCTAAAAATGCTGAAAATAATCAGAGGCTCTGTTTAGAATATTTCCAACAGCCCACACTTATCTTCAGAATTATTTGAGCATTTAAAATATTTACTAGCATTCAAATGCCCAAATGCAAATTACATATGATTTAATTCAATGACATTCTGTTGACCTAGAAAATTGTGCACCAATTTTTCCAGAGGTTCTAACCCAAGACAAAGAGAGTGAACGTTTTAGAATGGAATTTCAGGTTCATTGAAAATATTTTTAGTAAACCTTAGTTGATTCCAGAGGGGGTGCTGGGGGTTCTGTCTTCCCCAATTCAAGTTTCTGATGAAAGGTAGACATGATGCAACACTCTAATGCATGACTAGCTAGGATGTGACAACTCACCCCCACTCAAACGAATCTCGTCTCGAGATTTAGAATCCGCTGGGAAGAAGGTGGGGTACTCGAGTCCAAGACGATCCTCCCTTTCCCAAGTAGCTTCTTGCTTGGAATGGTGTGACCATTTAACCTTGAGAAACTTGATATTATGGCGTCGAGTGGTGCACTCGGCTTGATCAAGGATACGAACGGGATATTCCCGATATGAGAGGTTATCTTGTAGATCAAGCGTTTCGTGGTCCACTCCACGGATAGGATCCGCGAAGCAACGCCTGAGTTGAGAAACGTGGAAGACATCGTGAACTCTCGAAAGATGTGAAGGTAGATCCAATTGGTAGGCAACTTCTCCTTGTTTGGCAAGAATGCGAAAGGGTCCAATGTAATGAGGAGCCAACTTGCCCTTGAAACCGAATCGATGGGTTCCCTTTAAAGGTGTAACCCGAAGGTAAGCCTTCTCGCCAACTTCATAAGACATAGGCTTATGCTTGCGGTCATATTGACTCTTTTGGCGAGATTGGGCTGTTTTCAATTTCTCACGAATAACGTGAACCTTCTCTTCTGCTTCTTGGATCATATCCGGGCCAAAGAGTTGTCTTTCCCCGGTTTCTGACCAGTTAAGAGGTGTTCGACATTTTTGCCCATAGAGAACTTCCAAAGGAGCTTTGCCCAAGCTAGCTTGATAACTATTGCTATAAGCAAACTCCGCGAATGGAAGGCATTTCTCCCAACCCATTCCGAATGAGATGACAGAAGCTCGGAGCATATCTTCCAGAATTTGATTGACTCGCTCTACTTGACCACTTGATTGAGGATGCAAGGCGGTGCTAAAAGAGAGACGAGTTTCCATAGCATTTTGGAAACTTTCCCAAAATCGAGAGGTGAAGAGACTCCCACGATTTGAGTTAATTTCCAATGGGACACCATGAAGAGACACTATTCGGGAGATGTATAAATCAGCTAGCTTGCTAGCGGTGATACTCTCACGAACAGGTAGGAAATGGGCTACTTTGGAAAGACGGTCGATCACGACGAAGATGGCATTATTCCCTCTCTTGGTCCTGGGAAACCCGGTAATGAAATCCATACCGATTTTATCCCATTTCCATTCAGGAATTGCCAAAGGTTGAAGGGTGCCAGCAGGCCGTTGATGCTCTGCTTTAACATGACGACAAATGTCGCAATTAGCAATGTATTGAGCGATTTCTCTCTTCATCCTAGTCCACCAAAACCTCTGGCGTAGGTCTTGATACATTTTAGTACTACCAGGATGAATGGCGAGAGGGGATTCATGAGCTTCCTTAAGGATCAGCCGCCTCAGGTTTCATGCCTTGGGAACAACTAAGCGGTTTCCAAAGTATACGACACCTTGATCATCAACGGAGAAACAATTCGCGACTCCTTTTTTAATGTTTCTCTTGATACGGGAGATTCCTGGATCTACCTTCTGTGCCTTGATGATCTGATCCGTAAGGGTAGGTTTCGCCACCAGGGTGGATAGAAATCCTCGAGGAATAATGTGAAGATTAAGCTTACGAAATTCCTCATGGAGAAGTTGTTGACTTTGTTGTAACATCAGGTTGTTACAATAGGATTTACGACTTAGTGCATCAGCCATGACATTGGCTTTGCCCGGGGTTTAAGTTATTCCTAAGTCATAATCCGAGATCAACTCGACCCAACGTCGTTGTCTGAGGTTCAAATCCGGTTGGGTGAAGATATATTTCAAAATTTGGTGATCGGTGAAGATCTCGCAACGATTACCGAGGTGGTAATGTCGCCAAGTTTTAAGTGCATGGACTACAGCTGCAAGCTCTAGATCATGTGTGGGATAATTTTCCTCATGTGGGTGTAATTGCCGTGAAGCATAGGCAATTACGTGACAATCTTGCATGAGTATGCAACCTAGTCCTTGTCGCGAGGCGTTGCAATAGATAATAAAGTCCTTTCAGTTCCAGTACGGGAGCAGATGTCAGGCGTCTTTTCAGTTCCTGAAAGCTAAACTCGCACTGTGGGGTCCACTCGAACTTTTTATCTTTCTTGAGGAGTTCAGTTAGAGGTTTAGCAACCTTGGAGAAATTCTCGGCGAAGCGACGGCAATAGCTCACTAAGCCAAGGAAGCTCCGAACTTGCTTGACCGTCTCAGGTGGAGTCCAATCAAGGACGGCTTGAACTCACTCGGGATTGACAGCAATACCCTTACCAGAGATTACATGGCCTAGATAGGTCACTTCTGGCAACCAAAATTCACACTTGGAGAATTTGGCATAAAGGCGATGCTCTCGAAGTTTCGTCAATACCAGCCTTAGATGTTCGGCATGTTCCTCTTCATTCTTGGAGTAGATGAGTATGTCATCGAGGTATACTATGACGAATTTATCCAAATACTCCATGAAGACCGAGTTCATTAACCGAGAGAAGGTGGCTGGGGCATTGGTTAAACCGAAGGACATAACGGTGTACTCGTATTGGCCATAACGAGTAACAAAGGCCGTTTTGGGAATGTCCCCGTTTCTGATTTTGATTTGATGGTAGCCCAATCCCAAATCCATCTTGGAAAAGACTGAGGATCCAGCGAGCTGGTCATACAGATCGTTGATCCTGGGAAGCGGATACCTGTTCTTGATAGTGACCAAGTTGACAGGTCGGTAATCTACAACCATCCGGTCCGTTCCATCCTTCTTCTTGACGAAGAGGACGGGGCAAGCCCAAGGAGAGGAACTAGGATAGATGAAACCCCTTTTCAAGGACTCATCGAGTTGGTTCTTAAGCTCGGCTAGTTCTAAGGGCGCCATCTTATAGGGTCTTCTAGAAATTGGAACGGTTCGTGGAACAAGGTCTATCACAAACTCGACATGCCTGTCAGGTGGAACACCTGGCAGTTCTTCTAGAAAGACATCCGGAAAGTCCCGGACTACCGGAATACCTTCAAGGTCTGGAAGGGGGTTGGCATTTAGGGAGTAAAGCTGGCGCTTGGCCACTCGAGTTAAGACATTCACTGTCTTGCCTGATGGGTGAGTAAGTTGAACGGTTCTATTAGCACAATCAATCTTAGCGTAATGAGCTGACATCCAGTCCATACCCAAGATGATGTTTATGTCCGAGGACTTGAGAGCTATTAAAGATGCAAGGAAGACAAGTCTATCGACAAGAATTTCATTCCCATGGCTTACTCTAGAAGTTTGCCATCTAGAGCCAGGGATTTGAATTTCCATGGTAGTGGGCATGTCACAGAATGTTGTGTTATGCAATCGAGCATAGCTCTCAGATATGAATGAATGAGATGCTCCAGTATCAAAAAGAACAGATGCCGGATGGCAATTAACAAGGAGTGTACCAAGGACGACGTTAGGATCCTCATGAGCCTCCTCCGCTGTGACATAGTTGACATGGCCAAGTGCAGTGGTGACCGGCTTGGCGTAGAATGTCTTTCCCGCTGGCTTACCATGACCAACGGACTTTCCAGAATGACTGGGGTTGTTGTTCTGGGGACACTCTTGACTATAGTGACCCGACTCTCCACACTTGAAACATGTCACAACATTGGGGCGTGGAGCAGCATTAGCAGCGGGGCCACCATAGGGTTTGGGCGGTGCAAACTGCTGGTTGGGACGAGGTGCCTCAAAGGATGGCCTTGGAATGAACCTGGGTGGCAGTGCCGTGCTTGGAATCCACACCCGGCGCTTCTAAGATCCAGAGCCGGATGAAGAGCCAAAATCACGAGAGTGCTTGCGTGAAGCGTCATAGTCAGACTGGCCTGTCTCAGCACTGATGGCTTTATTGACCAACTTCTGGAAGGAGGTGCACTCGTGCAGACGAAGATCGTGGCAAAGCTCAGGGTTAAGTCCCTTGCTGACCTTGCCTGCTTCTTAGCATCGGTGGATTCCTCTTCAGGAGCATATCGTGCCAGATTCCCAAATTCACGACTATATGCATCCACAGTCAGTCTTCCTTGGGTGAAATTGCAGAACTCTTCCCTCTTGCGATCTATGAGACCTTCCGGGATGTGATGCTCACGGAAAGCCTCACTGAATTTAGCCCAAGTAGTGATTTGGCCGACCGGGCGCATAGCTTCAAAATTTTCCCACCAAAGGCTAGCAGGGCCTTCGAGGTGGTAGGCAGCATAAGTAACCTTATCAGCTTCAGCTACGTTGGCAGAACGTAGCTTGTGGGTGATGCTGCGAAGCTAGTCATCCGCGTCGAGGGGCTCGACGGAATGGTTAAACTTTGGTGGGTACAACTTGATGAAGTCATTGATTGACACCAAGTCATTTCGCTGATGGCGTGCAGTGTTCTGCTCAATCCGCTCCAGCAAGCGGTTAGTCTCACGTTTGTTTCTTTCCGCCTCCAGCATCACTTCGGCCAGAGAAGGCGGGTGAGGCAGATTTTCACCCCTAACTGCACTGGCTTCCCCCTGCTCCGAGGCAGCAGGGTTGCTGCGGGTGTTGACCATCCTAGGAGAAAACAAGACAACGGTTTAGATAAGGATGGCACAACTTAGCAAGGAAGTGCAGAATGTAATGGATAACACGGAATGCAGAGATGTTCATCCGTATGACATGGTAATATAGAACTGCCATATATATACCAACGGTCATACACACCATACATAGTTTAGTACAAGCCCAGGCTACAGTACAACTGTGATGAAAGACGTTACATCTCATTGGAGGCATTCCAAGCTCCTATACATTATTTTTCTACACCTCCTGTCAGGACCCCGACTCAATGCCACATCGATCTAGCATGTAACACCTCATATCACTTTGCGGCCTCACGCACGGTATCCCCACGGGTGTCGCCTTACCTTTGCCCGGGACCATTTGCGCCTTTTGGCACACGTATATGACAGTGTTGCTAGCATCCATATGATAAGGAGCCCGGGCTGACATGGCTAGTCGTAAACCCAAAGTGGCACAAACTTACGGGGACAGGCATCCATGACCCAGCATCGAACGTGTCGGTCATCAGCGAGTGAATCCAGGCTGTAGCACTGGGCTAACAGGACTCCGGTGAACCGGGTTGTAGCACATGCCGGCCAGCCTAAGTGTTCCGGAGCAGTAGCAGGCTACCAGGGCTCAATGGAAGCACTAGGAGACATTTCCCGGTAAGAGAGACTACTAAGGATAAACAACTAGATAGTCAGATCCCACACATAGCAATACACATTACACGTACGCATAACATGCAAGTATGTGTTGTACAACATGGCATCACAGCATAACTCAACAACTCATATAGGTAAAGGCTCAGAAGAGCCATCATAGCATTTATTACAAACAGGGGTCACATGACCCAACATTCCGAGCAATCAAGCAACAAACGGAAGCATTACATGTCTGAGTACAGACATCTATAAATGAAAAAGGCTGAAAGCCTGACTATCTACAACGCCCGATCAAGATCGTAGCTGAGGTACAAGCTACTCGTCGAAGTCCACGAGAACACTATTAAGACCGAAGTCTCCACTGCAAAAACATAAATAAAGCAACATGAGTACAAAGGTACTCAGCAAGACTTACATCAGATCCTATCATACATGCATTTGTATCAAGAGGGTAATGTGGGGTTTAGTTGCAGCAAGCCAGCTTTGACTCTGTGGCTATCCTATTCTACGACTACCAGAAACTCTTGAGGTGATATGGCGCACACGAGTCCACTAATCACCACACAATACACTACTATGGATTCATCCCCGTCTCCCTACGAGAAGGCCATCCATAGCACTCACACTTGTCTTGAGAATTTTAGAGTATCCACTTCAAGTTGTCTATGTACCATGTAAGCATCCAAGAAGTCCATAACCGCGGACCCGGCTATTCGAATAGATCATGTTAACCCTGCAGGGGTGTACTTCTTCACACACGCTCTCGCCACTTACCGCCATGTACACGTCATGTATCTCGGCAACCTTCAAGTGGAAGCCTGGCGAGGGTGTCGGCCACGACCTGACTAACCACACAAGACTCTAGCCCAGGTTTATCGCCTATTCGGGTTCCATCCGCAAGGAGATCCGACCGGGGTGTCGCTCACGGCCCCAAATGATGTGTGCAGGGTTCCCGAGCCCACCATCCGGGTGCCACTCGGTAAACCAGGCCACGTGTGCCTAGTCTGTCCCAAGCCCACCCTGCCGGGTGCCACTTGGTAGAAAAATAGCACTACCTACAAACACCAGAAACTAGTTGCGACTCCTGGACAGAGATCAAGTTGGTTAATAAGTCGAGAGGGGTCGAGTTACCGGAACCCAATGTGTGGTAGTATCGAGTCATTGGACAACATACATAGAACTCAGTGCTTAAGGACGGTTCCAGTGAGACAACACACCATGTACTCCTACATGGCCTCTCACCGCTACCTTTACCAAATCGTGTTCACACACTTCACTCTCAGCATCAGAACATATCGTAACACTCCAATTCATTCCCAATGAACCAGACCAGACACAACTCTAAGAAATAGCAGGCATAGCATGGTAGGAACACATCATGGCTCAATCAACTCCTACACATGCTAGTGGGTTTCAACTATTTACTGTGGCAATGACAGGTCATGCAGAGGAATGGGTTCAACTACCGCAGCACAAAGTAGCAGGTGAATCGTTGTTGTTCTAATGCAATAACTGAGAGCAGGAGCGAGAGAGTAGGATTTTATCGGAATGAACAAGGGGGTTTGCTTGCCTGGTAAATCAACAGAGGAGGTACTGCTTCACAGACAGGTACTCTGGAACAGCTCCGGAGCAGGACCTATCGAGAAGGAACAGTGTCGGCAATCAATACACAAACATATGCAACAATATGATGCATGAACATGGCATGAGGATGTGAGGTTGTTTGAGCTAATGCAACTAGTAATCATTTGGTTTGAAGTCCATTTGAACCATAAGCTCAAATGCATCTCCAAAGTAAGCTCTTATATATGCCATAATGTGTTTTCACCTATACAGCAAGTATAAATTGGTTTGTCATGCATGAAACTAGTACAGATGGAAAGATTGCATTTTTCTGATAATTTTTCATATATAAATTATTTTAATCCGAACTACGGTTGAATTGATATGAATTTTTGAAGTTTAAATCAATTTATGGAATTTCCTGATTTAATTTAAATCCAGAAATCATATTATTGCGCCAGCATGACATCAGCACGACGTCACCAGTCAACTGCGGCTGGCTGGGGTCAAACCTGACGTGTGGGGTCCACATGTCAGTGACACTGGGGTTAACCCCGAGTCAAACCTGGGCTGATTAGCTTTGACTAAGCCCTGGGGCCCACTGGTCAGCGTCAGTAGGTGGGGATTAGTGCCTAATTAACAAAGCCACGTCAGCCCGCCGGAGTTCTGGCCGGCGGCGACCAATAGCATGGCGGCGACTCGCCAGACTTGCGCTACAAGTGGTGTTTGGTCGCGCGAAGACCACCGGGGCGTAGCCCGTTGTCGTCCGCAACCAGGGGAGCTGGTGGGGGGCTGCGGGGGCGCCGGAGCTCGCTGGAGCAAAGCTCGGGGCGGCGGCCGGAGTTCGGTGAAGAGGGACGGAGCGCTATGGTGCACGGGAGGAAGAGTGGGTAGGTGCTCTGTGTTCCTGGGAACGCGCCGAGGACGACAGCGTGCTCGGACGCGACGTGTGGGGGCTCTTGCCGCGGCGACCTTGTGGCCGGCGGCGATGAGCTCTCGGCCTCGATGGAGCCCGCGGTTGGAGGAAGAAATCAGCATCGGGGAGGGGGAGGTTCGGTGCGGGGGCTCACAGCGAGACCAGCGAGCGCGAGGGCGAGGTCGGGGATGCCCGATAGCTCCCGAATCGACGGCGAGGATCCGCGGCGGCCGGAGGCGAAGTTGGCGAAGGCGACGGCTCCACGGGGTGCTCCGTCTTGCGTGGCTCGACGAGGAGGTACAGGGGGTCG
>NC_057809.1:257170638-257179542 GCF_018294505.1 Triticum aestivum | reverse complement strand
GGGGGGAAGGAACGAGAGAGAGTGAGAGGGTACGGGGGGGCGTCTCCCGGGGCATCCAGACGAGGAGGGGAGAGGGCAGGCAGGCAGGGAGGCTGGTGGCGTGGCGCGGCGGCGTGCGCGCGCGTCGGGCACGCGCCTGGCCGACTGGCGCCAGGAGGACGACGGCGGTGGTGGGCTGGGCTGGCCTGCTGGGCCAGAGGCGCCAGGTAAGAAGCCCAGGTAAGGTTTTTTCCCTGTTTTGTTTTTCTTTTCTATTTTTCTGACATTTGTTCTAATTTAGTAATAATACTAAATCAATTTATTCACTTATGCCATTTTTTATGGAAGTTGGTTATATTAATCCAGAGCTCCTTTATAAATGGCATAATTTTTGGACAATATTTTATATATATAACAATATATATCCAAAGCAAATATTTATGCCTTAATTCCAAATGCCCAAAATAAATACCTATGATCTCTTAAAAATATTGGTTTGATTTTTATCTCTGTCCAATATTTTCAGAGAGCAACATGAGCATTTTCTTGGACCCTTTTGGAGAAATTTTTATTTGGGTCATTTTCAAAAATGATTCTGAGGGTTCCACCAATCCTCATTTCAAATTTAAATGAAATTTAAACATGATGCACAAATGACTAGCTAGTCTAGGTCATACCAGACTAGGGATGTGACAACTCACCCCCACTTGAAAGAATCTCGCCCCGAGATTCAGGGGTTGACGGAAAGAAAGCGGGGTACTCCAGTCGAAGACGATCTTCTGGCTCCCAAGTAGCTTCTCTCTCGGAATGATGAGACCACCGAACCATGAGAAACTTGATGTTCTGACATCGGGTAACACGCTCTGCTTGATCAAGAATGCGAACCGGGTACTCTCGGTATGTGAGGTTATCTTGGAGATCAAGCGTTTCGTGGTCCACTCCGCGGATAGGATCCGAGAAGCAACGCCTGAGTTGAGAGACGTGGAAGACATCATGAACTCGAGAAAGATGTGGGGGTAGTTCCAATTGGTAGGCAACCTCTCCTCGTTTGGCGAGAATACGAAAAGGACCAATGTAACGAGGAGCCAACTTGCCCTTGATACCGAAACGATGGGTACCCTTCAAAGGAGTAACCCGAAGGTAAGCTTGGTCGCCAATTTCATAAGTCATATCCTTATGATGACGATCGTACTGACTCTTTTGACGAGATTGGGCTGTTTTCAAATTCCCACGAATGATGCGAACTTGCTCTTCTGCCTCCTGGATCATATCCGGTCCAAAGAATTGTCTTTCACCGGTTTCTGACCAGTTCAAAGGTGTTCGACATCTTCGTCCATAGAGAACCTCAAAAGGAGCTTTCTTGAGGCTGGATTGATAGCTATTGTTGTAAGCAAACTCGGCAAAAGGAAGACATTTCTCCCAATCCATATCGAATGAGATAACGCAAGCTCTAAGCATGTCTTCGAGAATTTGGTTGACCCGTTCCACCTGACCACTCGACTGAGGGTGGAAAGCGGTACTGAAGGAAAGATGGGTTCCCATGGCGGTTTGGAAACTCTCCCAGAAATGAGAAGTGAAAAGACTACCACGGTCTGAATTGATCTCTAGTGGAACACCATGAAGTGATACTATTCGGGAGATATATAAGTCAGCAAGCTGACTGGCAGTGATACTCTCTCGAACAGGAAGGAAGTGAGCCACTTTGGAAAGACGATCAACGACTACGAAGATAGCATTATTCCCTCTCTTGGTCCTGGGAAAGCCGGTGATGAAGTCCATACCAACTTTATCCCATTTCCATTCAGGAATAGCTAAAGGCTGAAGGGTGCCAGCAGGTCTTTGATGCTCTGCCTTAACGCGACAACAAACGTCACATTTAGCAATGAACTCAGCGATTTCTCTCTTCATCCTAGTCCACCAGAACCTCTGGCATAGGTCCTGATACATCTTAGTGCTACCGGGATGAATCGTGAGAGGAGATTCATGCGCCTCCTTGAGAATCAATTGTCAAAGATGTTGCTTCTTGGGGACCACCAGGCGGTTCCCAAAGAAAACAACACCTCGATCATCTATAGAGAAACTACCAGCAATACCCTTGGCAATGTTTTTCTTGATCCGGGTAATCCCCGTATCAGGCTTCTGGGCTTCTATGATAAGATCCACAAGGGTAGGTTTCGCCACCAAGGTAGAAAGGAATCCCTGAGGAGCAATGTGAAGATTAAGCTTACAGAATTCCTCATGGAGAAGTGGTTGGCCTTGCTGCAACATGAGATTGTTGCAATAGGATTTACGGCTTAGCGCATCAGCCATGACATTGGCTTTGCCTGGGGTGTAGGTAATCCCTAGATCATAATCTGTGATTAACTCCAACCAACGTCTTTTCCTAAGGTTTAAATCTGGTTGGGTGAAAATATACTTGAGACTCTGGTGATCGGTGTAGATCTCGCAACGTTTACCAAGAAGGTAATGTCGCCAGGTCTTGAGTGCATAGACTACGGCTGCAAGCTCTAGATCATGTGTAGGATAATTATCCTCATGTGGATGCAACTGTCGAGATGCATAGGCAATCACATGACGATCCTGCATAAGAATGCAACCTAGTCCCTGTCGTGAGGCGTCGCAGTAGATAATAAAGTCTTTAGTGAAATCCGGTGACACAAGTATGGGAGCAGAAGTCAGGCGTCTTTTCAGTTCCTGAAAACTTTACTCACACTGTGGGGACCACTCGAACTTTTTATCTTTCTTGAGAAGTTCCGTGAGGGGTTTGGCTACTTTGGAGAAGTTTTCAACAAAGCGGCGACAATAGCTGGCTAGACCAAGGAAACTCCTAACTTGTTTAACGGTCTCAGGTGGAGTCCAATCAAGAACGGCCTGAACTCTCTCGGGATTGATACCAATGCCCTTACCAGAGATTACATGGCCTAGGTAGGTCACTTCTGGCAACCAAAATTCACACTTGGAGAACTTGGCATAAAGGCGGTGCTCTCTGAGTTTTTCTAACACAAGTCTAAGATGTTCGGCATGCCCTTCTTCATTCTTCGAGTAAATAAGAATATCATCGAGGTAAACCATGACGAACTTATCTAAGTACTCCATGAAGATCGAGTTCATCAAGCGGGAGAATGTGGCTGGGGCGTTGGTTAGGCCAAAGGACATGACGGTGTACTCGTACTGGCCATAACGATTGACAAAAGCTGTCTTGGGAATGTCCCCATGTATGATTTTGATTTGGTGGTATCCTAACCTCAAATCCATCTTGGAGAAGACTGAGGATCCAGCGAGCTGATCATACAGGTCGTTGATCCTGGGGAGCGGATACTTGTTCTTTATCGTGACCAAATTAACGGGACGATAATCTACAACCATCCGGTCCGTACCATCCTTCTTCTTGACGAAGAGGACGGGGCAAGCCCAAGGAGAAGAACTAGGACGGATGAAACCTTTTTGCAAGGACTCATCAAGTTGTTTCTTAAGCTCGGCTAGTTCTAAGGGTGCCATCTTGTAAGGTCTCCTAGAGATTGGAGCTGTTCCTGGGATAAGATCTATGACGAACTCTACATCTTTGTCAGGTGGAACACCTGGCAGTTCCTCTGGAAAGACATCCGGAAAGTCACGGACTACCGGGATATCTTCAAGGTCTGGAAGAGGGCTGGCATTAAGGGAATAGAGCTGACGCTTTGCAACTCTAGTGGAGACAGTGACTACCTTGCCAGATGGGTGTGTAAGCTGAACAGATCTGGAGTAACAATCAATCTTGGCATGATGAGCTGTCATCCAGTCCATACCCAAGATGATGTTAATATCTGAGGACTTGAGGGCTACAAGTGATGCAAGGAATACAAGTCTGTCAACAAGGATTTCATTACCATGGCTGATTCTGGTGGTCTGCCATCTAGACCCTGGGGTTTGGATTTCAAGCGGAGTTGGCATATCACAAAATGACATGTCGTGCAAACGAGCATAGCCTTCAGAAATGAAGGAGTGAGATGCTCCAGTATCGAATAGAACCGATGCTGGATGACAGTTGACAAGGAGTGTACCAAGTACGACATCCGGATCATCATGAGCGTCTTTAGCTGAGACGTGATGCACACATCCACGTTCAGTGGGAGCTGACTTGACACTGATCATCTTGCATGATGGCTTAACACAGCCAACAGTCTTCTCGGCCTTGGGTCGAGCATAACTAGTTTGAGAACAGTCACGTGCATAGTGTCCTGGCTTCCCGCATGTGAAGCAAGTCCCTGAGGTTGGACGTGGACCCGCACTGACAAGCGGTCTACCAGTAGGCCTGGGTGGAACATATGACTGAGCTGGGGGAGGCACCACATAAGATGACCTTGGTGTATAACCGGAAGGAAGAGCGGAGTTTGGAACCCAAATCCGACGCTTCTGGGAACTAGAGCCAGAGGGAGATCCCAAATCACGGGTGTGCTTACGAGACTCCTCGTAAGTGAGTTGAGCTGTCTCTGCATTAATGGCCTTGTTCACAAGAGCTTGGAATGTATCACAATGATGCAGGTGGAGATCACGATGTAACTTGGGGTTGAGACCCTTCCGAAACCTAGCTTGCTTCTTGGCGTCTGTGGACACCTGTTCTGTGGCATAGCGGGCAAGGTTCTCGAACTCTCTGCTGTAAGCATCAATAGCCATCTTATTCTGGGTGAGACTACAGAACTCTTCTCTCTTGCGATCAATGAGGGCCTGGGGAATGTGATGCTCGCGAAAAGCCTCAGTGAAATCTCTCCAGGTAGGAATCTGGCCAGCTGGAAGCATAGCCTCATAGTTCTGCCACCAAAGACTAGCAGGACCTTCCAGGTGGTATGTGGCATAGGTGACCTTGTCATCTTCAGCTACGCTCGTGGAACGCAGCTTATGAGTGATGCTACGGAGCCAGTCATCTGCATCGAGTGGCTCGATGGAATGATGAAAGGTAGGTGGGTGCAAGCGAATGAAGTCATGAATGGTCGCAGACTTATTGGACCGATGTGCGGTGTTCTCCTCGATACGTGCCAACAAACGGTTAGACTCACGCTTGTTCCTCTCCATTTCTAGCATGAACTCTGTCAACGAAGGCGGGTCGGGAGGATCCTCATCCCTACCATCTCCATGGTTCTGGCTACGAATAATAGAACTTGATGACATCCTGAGAAACGAAACCAGGGACGGAGTCAGCATCAACTATAGACTGTAGAATGTAGGACAAGGAATTATTATCTCTCGACCTCCTAGGAAAATTCCGGCAGCATAACGGCAGTATAATGCTCAGAATGAGACATCCTACTAAAAATGGGGTGGTAACATACTCATCAGCATTACTCAAGGTTCTGAGATCATACTAAACAGACTACACCGGAAATACTCAAAACTAGGGTATGACTCTGATCAACCAATCCTATGGGACTACGGAGTAGTAACACGTGATCCTGATAGACGGAAGAGAAAGCCTAGTTCCTTAACCCCGTAGGAAAGATAGGATGACTCAGAACAGAAGGCCATGAGGTATAAGGAGTAAAAAGAGCCTTACGTTCCTTCCCACAATCAATTCCCTTATATAATTAAAGAATTTCTAGACTCAACTTCGACCAGTTTGGCTTGGTAATCCTACAGGCAGTCAGGCTCTGATACCAAGGCTGTCAGGACCCCGACTCAATGCCACATCGATCTAGCATGTAACACCTCATATCACTTTGCGGCCTCACGCACGGTATCCCCACGGGTGTCGCCTTACCTTTGCCCGGGACCGTTTGCGCCTTTTGGCACACGTATATGACAGTGTCGCTAGCATCCATATGATAAGGAGCCCGGGCTGACATGGCTAGTCGTAAACCCAAAGTGGCACAAACTTACGGGGATAGGCATCCATGACCCAGCATCGAACGTGTCGGTCATCAGCGAGTGAATCCAGGCTGTAGCATTGGGCTAACAGGACTCCAGTGAACCGGGCTATAGCGGGCTAACAGGACTCCGGTATTCATCGCGTGACATTTCCCCGAAGGGACAGACACAGGATCGAAGAAGGACACATGCCGGCCAGCCTAAGTGTTCCGGAGCAGTAGCAGGCTACCAGGGCTCAGTGGAAGCACTAGGAGACATTTCCCGGTAAGAGAGACTACTAAGGATAAACAACTAGATAGTCAGATGCCACACATAGCAATACACATTACACGTACGCATAACATGCAAGTATGTGTTGTACAACATGGCATCACAGCATAACTCAACAACTCATATAGGTAAAGGCTCAAAAGAGCCATCATAGCATTTATTACAAACAGGGGTCACATGACCCAACATTCAGAGCAATCAAGCAACAAACGGAAGCATTACATGTCTGAGTACAGACATCTATAAATGAAAAAGGCTGAAAGCCTGACTATCTACAACGTCCGATCAAGATCGTAGCTGAGGTACAAGCTACTCGTCGAAGTCCACGAGAACACTATTAAGACCGAAGTCTCCGCTGCAAAAACATAAATAAAGCAACATGAGTACAAAGGTACTCAACAAGACTTACATCAGATCCTATCATACATGCATTTGTATCAAGAGGGTAATGTCGGGTTTAGTTGCAGCAAGCCAACTTTGACTCTGTGGCTATCCTGTTCTACGACTACCAGAAACTCTTGAGGTGATATGGCGCACACGAGTCCACTAATCACCACACAATACACTACTATTGATTCATCCCCGTCTCCCTACGAGAAGGCCATCCATAGCACTCACACTTGTCTTGAGCATTTTAGAGTATCCACTTCAAGTTGTCTATGTACCATGTAAGCATCCAAGAAGTCCATAACCGCGGACCCGGCTATTCGAATAGATCATGTTAACCCTGTAGGGGTGTACTTCTTCACACATGCTCTCGCCACTTACCGCCATGTACACGTCATGTATCTCGGCAACCTTCAAGCGGAAGCCTGGCGAGGGTGTCGGCCACGACCTGACTAACCACACAAGACTCTAGCCCAGGTTTATCGCCTATTCGGGTTCCATCCGCAAGGAGATCCGGCCGGGGTGTCGCTCACGGCCCCAAACGATGTGTGCAGGGTTCCCGAGCCCACCATCCGGGTGCCACTCGGTAAAACCAGGCCACGTGTGCCTAGTCTATCCCAAGCCCACCCTGCCGGGTGCCACTTGGTAGAAAAATAGCACTACCTACAAACACCAGAAACTAGTTGCGACTCCTGGACAGAGATCAAGTTGGTTAATAAGTCGAGAGGGGTCGAGTTACCGAAACCCAATGTGTGGTAGTATTGAGTCATTGGACAACATACATAGAACTCAGTGCTTAAGGACGGTTCCAGTGAGACAACACACCATGTACTCCTACATGGCCTCTCACCGCTACCTTTACCAAATCGCGTTCACACACTTCACTCTCAGCATCAGAACATATCGTAACACTCCAATTCATTCCCAATGAACCAGACCTGACACAACTCTAAGCAATAGCAGGCATAGCATGGTAGGAACACATCATGGCTCAATCAACTCCTACACATGCTAGTGGGTTTCAACTATTTACTGTGGCAATGACAGGTCATGCAGAGGAATGGGTTCAACTACTGCAGCACAAAGTAGCAGATGAATCGTTGTTGTTCTAATGCAATAACTGAGAGCAGGAGCGAGAGAGTAGGATTTTATCGGAATGAACAAGGGGGTTTGCTTGCCTGGTAAATCAACAGAGGAGGTACTGCTTCACAGACAGGTACTCTGGAACAGCTCCGGAGCAGGACCTATCGAGAAGGAACAGTGTCGGCAATCAATACACAAACATATGCAACAATATGATGCATGAACATGGCATGAGGATGTGAGGTTGTTTGAGCTAATGCAACTAGTAATCATTTGGTTTGAAGTCCATTTGAACCATAAGCTCAAATGCATCTCCAAAGTAAGCTCTTATATATGCCATAATGTGTTTTCACCTATACAGCAAGTATAAATTGGTTTGTCATGCATGAAGCTAGTACAGATGGAAAGATTGCATTTTTCTGATAATTTTTCATATATAAATTATTTTAATCTGAGCTACGGTTGAATTGATATGAATTTTTGAAGTTTAAATCAATTTCTGGAATTTCCTGATTTAATTTAAATCTAGAAATCATATTATTGCGCCAGCATGACGTCAGCACGACGTCAGCAGTCAACTGCGGCTGGCTGGGGTCAAACCTGACGTGTGGGGTCCACACGTCAGTGACACTGGGGTTAACCCCGAGTCAAACCTGGGCTGATTAGCTTTGACTAAGCCCTGGGGCCCACTGGTCAGCGTCAGTAGGTGGGGATTAGTGCCTAATTAACAAAGCCACGTCAGCCCGCCGGAGTTCTGGCCGGCAGCGACCAATAGCGTGGCGGCGACTCGCCGGACTTGCGCTACAAGCGGCGTTTGATCGCGCGAAGACCACCGGGGCGTAGCCCATCGTCGTCCGCAACCAGGGGAGCTGGTGGGGGGCTGCGGGGGCACCGGAGCTCGCCGGAGCAAAGCTCGGGGTGGCGGCCGGAGTTCGGTGAAGAGGAACGGAGCGCTATAGTGCACGGGAGGAAGAGTGGGTAGGTGCTCTGTGTTCCTGGGAATGCGCCGAGGACGACAGTGTGCTCGGACGCGACGTGTGGGGGCTCTAGCTGCGGCGACCTCGTGGCCGGCGGCGATGAGCTCTCGGGCTCGACGGAGCCCGCGGTTGGAGGAAGAAATCGGCATCGGGGACGGGGAGGTTCGGTGCGGGGGCTCACAGCGAGACCAGCGAGCGCGAGGGCGAGGTCGGGGATGCCCGGTAGCTCCCGAATCGACGGAGAGGATCCACGGCGGCCGGAGGCGAAGTTGGCGACGGCGACCGCTCCACAGGGTGCTCCGTCTTGCGTGGCTCGACGAGGAGGTAGAGGGGGTCGCGGCGGATCTGGGGAGCGTGTCGGGGAGGCGAG
>NC_057809.1:256796782-256797205 GCF_018294505.1 Triticum aestivum | reverse complement strand
GTGAGCAACCCTCTCACTCGGGGGCTTAGCTGCAGTCTAGTACTCGCCTAAGTTTGAAAAATCCTACCGAGTGGTGAGCAACCCTCTCACTCGGGGTTTTAGTTGCAGTCCAGTACTCGCCTATGTTTGAAAAATCCTACAGAGTGGTGAGCAACCCTCCCACTCGGGGGCTTAGCTATAGTCCAGTACTCGCCTAAGTTTGAAAATTCCTACCGAGTGGTGAGCAACCCTCACACTCGGAGGCTTAGCTGCAGTCCAGTACTCGCGTATGTTTGAAAAATCCTACCGAGTGGTGAGCAGCCCTCTCACTCGAGGGCTTAGCTGCAGTCCAGTACTTGCCTTAGTTCAAAAAATCCTACCGAGTGGTGAGAAAGCCTCTCACTCGAGGGCTTAGCTGTAGTCCAGTACTCGCCCAAGTTCGAA
>NC_057809.1:256794734-256795326 GCF_018294505.1 Triticum aestivum | reverse complement strand
GTTAGAAAAATCCTACCGATTGGTGAGCAAGCCTCTCACCCGGGCGCTTAGCTGCAGTTCAGTACTCACCTAAGTTTGAGAAATCCTACCGAGTGTTGAGCAACCCGTTCACTCAGGGGCTTAGCTGTAGTCCAGTACTCGCTTAAGTTAGAAAAATCCTACCGAGTGGTGAGCAACCCTCACACTCGGAAGCTTAGCTGCAGCCCAATACTCGCCTAAGTTTGAAAAATCCTACCGATTGGTGAGCAACCCTCACACTCGGAGGCTTAGCTGCAGCCTAGTACTCGCCTAAGTTTGAAAAATCCTACCGAGTGGTGAGCAAACCTCACACTCGGAGGCTTAGCTGCAGTCCAGTACTCGACTAAGTTTGAAAAGTCCTACCGAGTGGTGAGCAACACTCTCACTCGGGGGCTTAGCTGCAGTCCAGTACTCGCCTAATTTTGAAAAATCCTACCGAGTGGTGAGCAACCCTCTCACTCAGGGGCTTAGTTGCAGTCCAGTACACGCCTAAGTTTGAAAAATCCTACCGAGTGGAGAGACACCCTCTCACTCGGGGGCTTAGCAGTAGTCCAGTACTTGCCTAAGTTTGAAA
>NC_057809.1:256787544-256792782 GCF_018294505.1 Triticum aestivum | reverse complement strand
ACAGTCTAGTACTCGCCTAAGTTTGAAAAATACTACCGAGTGGTGGGCAACCCTCTCACTCGGGGGCTTCGCCGCAGTCTAGTACTCGCCTAAGTTTGAAAAATCCTACCGTGTGGTGAGCAACCCTCACACTCGAAGGCTTAGCTGCAGTCCAGTACTCGCCTAAATTTGAAAAATCCTACCAAGTGGTGAGTAACCCATTCATTTAGGGGTTTAGCTCCAATCCAGTACTCGCCTAAGTTTGATAAAATCCTACCGAGTGGTGAGCAACCCTCCCACTCGGGGGCTTAGCTGCAGTCCAGTACTCGCCTAAGTTTGAAAAATCCTACCGAGTGGTGAGAAACCCTCACACTCGGAGGCTTAGCTGCAGTCTAGTACTCGCCTAAGTTATAAAAATCCTACCGAGTGGTGAGGAACCCTTTGTCGGCGTTCTGGGAACAGGGGTCCCCAGACTTGCCTGCCTGCGGCCTGCGGCGTGGCTCAAAGGGGGGCCCAGTGCGGCCCATCTTCACAAACACAAACCCAAGACCCTCGCGAGGGGCCAAGCCTCGCGGGGCGGACAACGCGGAGCTTCCTCAGGCGCGGCCTCGTTAGGCTGGCTCACGAGGAAGCGGAGAGATAAAGGCGGGGTATCTCACGAGGTGCCCGTGACGCAAGCCATGACGACCGGGGGCGCCAGGCGGGTGCCAGCCTGCGCAGCGTCCTCCCTTCCTCTTTGGTGCAAAGGGGGCAAGCGCAGCCGCAGAGTACTGAGGCATCAGGCAAAGGTTGCTATTTCGGTGCAACAAGACCAAGACCAGGAGGACTACGAGACGGAGGTCACCGTGGAGCCCAGACGGCGTCATCACCAGAGCTTTGCGCAGGCGAAGACTGCTTTTGTCAGGATAGTTGATACTAGTTGTCCCCCTTCAAATTAGCCTGCCATTGTTGGCTCCCTTCCCGCTCGATATTTGGGAAGAGGACCAGGGCCTCTATAAATAGGACCAGCCACCCACAGAGCCAAAGGAGGCTGGAGGCTGGGGAAAAAGAGCTGGCCAAAGAGTTGGAAAGATAGAGAAGATCAGGTAGAGAGAGAGAGGGGTGACTGAGCTCCTGCCAGCAGTTCATCGCCCCAGCCAAGAGCAGAACCTCGCGAGGCTGTTCTTCCTTGTATTGTTCATCATCATCAGCCCAAGAGGCAATCCACCACACCACACACTGGAGTAGGGTATTACACCACAACGGTGGCCCGAACAAGTATAAACCTTGTGTCTCTTGTGTTGTTCTTTCCTCAGTTTAGACCCTAGTAATGCGGAGGAGTGCAGGTAGGTAGGAGGCGAAATCTCCGTGCGCACCCCAGTCTTCGAACCTCAATGGTCTGCCGGAACGTGAAATCCGACATTTGGCGCGCCAGGTAGGGGTGCGTCGAATTCCACCTTCTACCGCTTCGCCCCCCGTCGCATCGTCATCACCATGTCCGGCGACCAGGCGGGCAACCCAGATCCGTGGGCGGCGTGGCCCGCCAGCGCAGAGCTGCTTGCCTCGGGCGACCCCGTGCCCCAGGCAGCTCGCGGTCCGCAGGGCGCTGCGGGCCGCGGGCGACGCGGACAGGCTCCGATGGCTCTCACACCGCGGTAGGCGCGGTCGGCAGCAAGGGCCTCCAATCACGCCGCTACCATGACACCGTACATCCGCAGGGAGCAGGTGAACTCGAGGGCCGCGCTCACAGTGGCCCGAGATGTCAGGACCCCGACTCGATGTCACATCGATCTAGCCGGTAACACCTCATATCACTTTGCGGCCTCACGCACGGTATCCCCACGGGTGTCGCCTTACCTTTGCCCGGGACCGTTTGCGCCTTTTGGCTCACGTATATGATAGTGTCGCTAGCATCCATATGATAAGGAGCCCGGGCTGACATGGCTAGTCGTAAACCCAAAGTGGCACAGACTTACAGGGACAGGCATTCATGACCCAACTTCGAACGTGTCGGTCATCAGCAAGTGGGTCCGGGCTGTAGCACTGGGCTAGCAGGACTCCGGTAAACCGGGCTGTAGCGGGCTAACAGGACTCCGGTACTCAAAGCGTGACATTTCCCCGAAGGGACAGACACAGGAACGAAGAAGGACACATGCCGGCCAGCCTAAGTGTTCCAGAGCAGTAGCAAGCTACCATGGCTCAGCGGTAACACTAGGAGACATTTCCCGGTAAGAGAGGCTACTAAAGATAAACAACTAGATAGTCAGATCCCACACATACCAAGCATTTCAATAACATACACACAATATGCTCGATATGTGCAAATACAACATGGCATCACAACATGACTCTATGACTCAAGTAGTTTATTCAATAGGCTCCGAGGAGCGAGATATTACAAACATGGGTCTCACGACCCAACAATCAGAGCATACAAGTCAAAGCACAAGCGAAAGCTATCATGTCTGAGTACAGACATCTATAAATGAAAAAGGCTGAGAAGCCTGACTATCTATCAGATCCTGCCGAGGGCACAAGATCGTAGCTGAGGTAACAAGCTAAACATCGAAGTCCACGCGGAACTACTAGCGAGACCGAAGTCTCTCTGCAAAAACATAAAATAGGCAAACGTGAGTACAAATGTACCCAGCAAGACTTACATCAGAACTAACTACATATGCTTCATTATCAACAAAGGGGATGGTGGGGTTTAACTGCAGCAAGCCAGCTTTGACTCGGTGGCTATCCTGAACTACGACTGCAAGTAACTCTTTTGAGGTGGCGCACACGAGTCCACATATTCACCATATCAATACACCACTATGGATCCGCTCCCGTCTCCCTACGAGAACGCCATCCATAGCACTCACGCTTATCTTGCGTATTTTAGGGTATCCACTTTCACTTGTCTATGAACTGATATAAGCAACCCAGAAGTCCTTTTCCGTGGACACGGCTATTCGAATAGATTAGGTTAACCCTGCAGGGGTGTACTTCTTCATACATGTTTCCACCACTTAGCGTCTGCACACGACATGTGCTCGGCAGACTTCAAGCGAAAGCCGACGTGGGTGTAGACCACGACCTACCTAAACACTCAAGTCTCTAGTCCAGGTTTATCGCCTATTCGGGTTCCATCCATGAGGAGATCCGGCCGGAGTTTCGCTCCCAGCCCCAAACGATGTGAACAGGGTTCCGTGACACCAAACGGGCGCCCGGTTTACCCGGCCACGTGCCTACCGCATCACAGCCCACCCCTACGGTCAGCGCTGTCCACGGCCTCCAGCATACTACAAACACCAGAAACTACTTGCAACTCCTGGACAGAGGACAAGGGTGAATAAGAAGTCGAGCGGGGTCATATTTCAGGGCCCAATGTATGGTAGTAGCTGAATCATGGATCACAAACACAGAACTCAGTTCCTGAGGACGGCTGCAATGAGACAACCCACCATGTACTCCTACATGGCCTCTCACCGCTACCTTTACCAAATCGTGTTCACACACTTAGCTCACACACAGTAGGACATGTTCACACACCTATGATTCATCCCCGATGAATCAGACCTGACTCAACTCTAAGCAGTAGCAGGCATGACAAACAAACATGAATGAGTAGGCACAACAGGGCTCAAACAACTCCTACTCATGCTAGTGGGTTTCATCTATTTACTGTGGAATGACAGGTCATGCAAAGGATAAAGGGGTTCAGCTACCGCAGCAAGTAACAGATGAATCAGTGTTGTCCTAATGCAGTAAAAGAGAGCAGGAGCGAGAGAGTAGGATTGTATCGGAATGAACAAGGGGGTTTTGCTTGCCTGGCACTTCTGAAGATAACATTGAGTCTTCATCAGTGTCAACGATCACATCATCGGTACACGTCTATCGAGAGGGGACAAATACCGGCAAATACAGAAAAGACACGATCAATGCAATGCACAATATGATGCATGCTATGACATGGCAATATGAATGTGTTTTGGGCTAATGCACCTAAAACCAGATTAAATGAAGTTGGTTTGAATACAAGATTCAAATTCAAACTCCGTATGTGGTTATTTAAATGTCATTCACTTCATTTGCCCTAAACAGTAGTGATAAGTTGTTCTAACATGCATGAAAATGGTACAGATGGATTCCTTGAATTTTTCTGATAATTTTTCATATATAATTTATTTAATTTGGAGTTACGGTTAATTTTCTATGATTTATTGAAGTTTTAGGCATTTTCTGGAATTTCAGAGTTAAATTAAATCCAGAAATGATTATGGCGTCAGCCTGACATCATCATGACATCAGCAGGTCAACAGGGCGCCTCCAGGTCAAACCTGACCAGTGGGGTCCACTGGTCAGTGACACTGGGGTTAATCCCGTGTTGACCCGGGCTTTGACCCACTACGGGGCCCACTGTCAGCGGCTGGTGGGGTGGCTAATGGTGGGGATTAGCGCTAACTAAGCCGCCACGTCAGCCTCGCCGGGGTTCGGCCGGCGACGACCAAACCGCGCGGCGGTGCTTCGCCGGAATGGGCTACAGGCGGCGGGAAAGCGCACGGAGACCACCGGGGCGTAGCCCGTGCTCGTGCGCATCTAGGGGGGCCAACGGGAGGTGCGGGGGTGGCCGGGGTTCGCCGGAATGGAGCCCGAGGCGGCGCCGGAGTTCGGTGAGTGCGGGGCTGGCACTGTGGTGCACGGGAGGGCGAGTTAGGATAGGCGTTAGACTCCTGGTGGCTTCCTGAGTGCGGTGACACGCTCCGAGACGAGCTCAAGCGGCTGTAGTGACGGCGGTGACGAGGTCAGCGGCGGCCGGAGTTCGGCCGCGGCGGAGCTATGGCCTAGAGCTCGCAAACGCGAGGGGAGAGAGAGGGGTTCTGCACGGGGGCTCACCGCGGAGCTGTAGGGAGGGTTAGTGGGCTCGGGGGCGGCCGGAGTGCAGCGAATCGACGGCGACGACCTCCGGTGGCCGAGGAGGGGAACGGCGACGTGGGCGGCGATGCAGGGCGTCCGGGGCCTCGTGGCTTGGTGGAGAGGAAGACGACGCCGTGGCGGAGCTCGGAAGCGCGTCAGAGAGGAGAGGGGGTGGCTGTGGTCATGGCTACGGCGAGCGGCGCTCCCAGGTGCGTTCGGTGACGAGAGGGAGGGAGAACAGAGGAGGAGGAGGAGGTCCAGAGAGGGAGAGGCGGTCGAGGGGGTCGAGGCCGGCTCCGTGGCGTCGCGTGGGAGTCGGGGAGGCTGCCACGGCGAAGCAGGAGGTGGCCGGCGCTCTTCGGGCGCGCGCCACGC
>NC_057809.1:256787111-256787534 GCF_018294505.1 Triticum aestivum | reverse complement strand
TTCGAACTTGGGCGAGTACTGGACTACAGCTAAGCCCTCGAGTGAGAGGCTTTCTCACCACTCGGTAGGATTTTTTGAACTAAGGCAAGTACTGGACTGCAGCTAAGCCCTCGAGTGAGAGGGCTGCTCACCACTCGGTAGGATTTTTCAAACATACGCGAGTACTGGACTGCAGCTAAGCCTCCGAGTGTGAGGGTTGCTCACCACTCGGTAGGAATTTTCAAACTTAGGCGAGTACTGGACTATAGCTAAGCCCCCGAGTGGGAGGGTTGCTCACCACTCTGTAGGATTTTTCAAACATAGGCGAGTACTGGACTGCAACTAAAACCCCGAGTGAGAGGGTTGCTCACCACTCGGTAGGATTTTTCAAACTTAGGCGAGTACTAGACTGCAGCTAAGCCCCCGAGTGAGAGGGTTGCTCAC
>NC_057809.1:256785817-256787101 GCF_018294505.1 Triticum aestivum | reverse complement strand
CGTGGCGGAGCTCGGAAGCGCGTCAGAGAGGAGAGGGGGTGGCTGTGGTCATGGCTACGGCGAGCGGCGCTCCCAGGTGCGTTCGGTGACGAGAGGGAGGGAGAACAGAGGAGGAGGAGGAGGTCCAGAGAGGGAGAGGCGGTCGAGGGGGTCGAGGCCGGCTCCGTGGCGTCGCGTGGGAGTCGGGGAGGCTGCCACGGCGAAGCAGGAGGTGGCCGGCGCTCTTCGGGCGCGCGCCACGCATCGCCTCTGCCTACTGGCACAGGAAGAAGAGGACAAGGGGGAAGGTGGGTTGGGCCGGCTGGGGGGGGGAAGCTGGGCCGGGCAGGTAAGCAGGTAAGTGGCCCAGGTGGCCTCTTCTCTCTCTTTCTAATTCTATTTTATATTTTTCTTCTGTTTTTGTTTTATTTAAATTATTTTGCCACTGTTTTGAATTTTAAAAAATAATTCAAACAATGCCAAAAACTCCTCTGAATATTCTATAATGCTAGATGGACTTTTCCAAAAGCTTATAAAATATTTCAGGGGTATTTAAATTATATTCTAATTATATGAATATAATTCAAATTCAAATAGCTAAAGATTTAAATCCAAAGTCCCAAGAATAAATCCTTAAAAATGTTCAATATTTTGGTTGGGACCAGAACCCTTACCAAAAATTATCAAACATTTAAGAGGAGCACTTTGGAGCAATGAATGAGATTTCCAGGGTTTTTGCCCCTCTTTTATTTAGGGTTTTGAGGCTTCCAATATTCCTCAATTCAAGTTTCAAAAATATAGACATGATGCACACATGAAGCTAACCTAGAGCAATGCCAGAAGCTAGGGATGTGACACTGGCTCAACACTCGGTAGGATTTTTCGAACTTAGGTGAGTACTGGACTGTAGCTAAGCCCTCGAGTGAGAGGCTTTCTTACCACTCGGGACGATTTTTCAAACTTAGGCAAGTACTGGACTGCAGCTAAGCCCTCGAGTGAGAGGGCTGCTCACTACTCGGTAGG
Organism: Triticum aestivum; assembly: GCF_018294505.1. Lineage (NCBI taxonomy): Eukaryota > Viridiplantae > Streptophyta > Magnoliopsida > Poales > Poaceae > Triticum > Triticum aestivum. Next base: position 256,786,099 of record NC_057809.1, on the reverse strand, counting down.
ATTTTTCAAACTTAGGCGAGTACTGGACTGCAACTAAGCCTCCGAGTGTGAGGGTTGCTCACCACTCGGTAGGATTTTTCAAACTTAGGCGAGTATTGGACTGCAGCTAAGCCCCCGAGTGGGAGGGTTGCTCACCACTCGCTAGGATTTTATCAAACTTAGGCGAGTACTGGATTGGAGCTAAACCCCTAAGTGAGTGGGTTACTCAATGGATTTTTCAAACTTAGGCGAGTACTGCACTGCAGCTAAGCCCTCAAGTGAGAGGGCTGCTCTCTACTCGGT